>NW_009952486.1:702024-720767 GCF_000747805.2 Chaetura pelagica | reverse complement strand
CCGCGCCCCAGGCCTGGCGGGCTCCCCCTCAGCCCTCCCGCCCTGAGGGAACCGGCCCGCCTGGAAGGGGGTTGGAGCGAGGGGCAACCTCTTCCCCCCAGGGAAAAGGGTTGAGAGGACGCGGCCTCGGGTCGCACCAGAAGAGATTGAGGTGGGATGTGAGGGGGAAAATTCTGCGCAGGTAAGGGTTGTCAAGCACGGGAACGGGCCGCGCGGGGCAGCGCTGGAGTCATGGCCCTGGGAGGTGTGAAAAAAGCCGCTGAGAGACCTGGCGGACTGGGCAGGGCAGGGGTAACAGCTGAACTCAACTACCTCAAACACCTTTTCCAAGCAGGAGCATCCTAGGAGTCTCTAAATGACCGACCCCCAGGGACACGTCCCCAGGGCAGTGACTGACAGAGCCCAGGGCACCACAGCCACTGCTGGCACCTGCCACTGGCAACGTGCAGCCCTACAGCCGGGGAAGGAGCATTACCATCAGCTACAAGCGTGAATTAAGCTTTATTGATAGCCTAAATGCCTTAAATTATCAACAAATGACACGGGGCAGGGAGCAGCAGCACAGCTGCCCTCAAAGCAGAGCTATTTCTGGTTGCATTCAGCCAGGGCTCATCAGCGCAACAATGAGCGGCGTTGCAGCGAAGCTGGAGAGGAAGAAATTGGTAGGAACAGCCTTGTCCTGGCTCAAATCACTCTGCCAGGACCAGCAGCAATTTAAATATATATATATATATATCTACAGCACGTTCCAGCCTGAGCATGGTCTGTTCCAGCAGCTGCCCTCAGCACAACCACTGCAGCGTTGCAAGGGGAGCAGCAGCAACAGCAGATACCAGCTGTGCTGCATTGGTAAGAGGAGGCACTGCCACGCTTACAGCCTTAAAATATTAATGAAGCCTCTTACTAATAAACAGTGGGGGTGGGTTTTGATTTGGTTTTCTTGGTGTTTTTGGGTTTTTTGTAATTAAAAAACAAATCAGCTTAATGAAGTGCTGTGTATCATCAGGCAATTTTACATTGCAGTGGAGAATTATGGGTGCATTCTGGTATATTAAAACTGTAGGCTTTCTTCAAGAGTAATTTGAATTGTCTTTCCCCTGAGTTTTGGGATAATCAGTGTGTGCTTTAACAAAATACATACTCAGCCTTTATTTTATGACCTACACATTTATCTAAGATACACGTAGTGGCAAATCATTTTGCAATTCATCTCTACAGGCGATACCAAGTGTAACAGGTGGTCCAAGATTATACACAGTAAATTCATGCAGCAGTTTCCTTTGAAGTCTGAGATCTGATAAAGCTTTGCTGATGCTAATGCTTTCGCAGTTGAAAGTTTACATGTTCAAGGTATAACTGCATAGGGTTCCTGAGTAAGTCACTGAATTTAGAGATGTTCTTATATCATGACAGAAAATTAAATACCATATCAAGGCTATTAAAAGATGCTTACATTTTAAACACCATAGACACATTGGGGCAATGCAGAGCCATAATAAAGGCCACACACGGGTGCAGCTCTTTGCATTAAGAGCACAGCAAATGTAAACAAGTGGAACCATCTGGAGTTACAACTGCAGTTGGACTGTTCCTGTCACCATGCCATGGTCCTGCTGCCAGAGAAGTTGCAGAACTGCACTTACCTCTAGGTAATTTTGAAGCCTAGTGGGATCTAGAGAGAATAATTTTTTTCAGTAGAGTTAAGATGCCTTGGGGCTTTTCTTATTTCTAAAAAGTTTGTAGGTGAGTGAAGTAACACAAGTTAAATTATCTGCAACACATGGTAGAGAAGCAAGTCACTTGCAGACAGAATATTGCAATTCCCCACAGCAAGTGCACACGTACCATTTCCTCTGATGCAACATATGCGAAGGTGATAGAAGTCACAAGGCTGAAGAACTGTTTCATTCCTCCTTGACCAAACAGTTGTACCAACAACCCCCCTCCCTTCACATCTAAAAGGCTCCTCAAAAGTAGGAGGCCAAAGGAAACACAAAAGGCACTGCTTATACTTTTCAAAATATGAAATGTGTATGAATTACACGCTACAAACTGCTTTATCTTCCCTGTAGAGATTACTGAAGAGCACTCTTACCCAGTCTGATACTGAAAAATGGCATTTAGGCATTTTAAAAATTACTGTTCTAGATTGTAATTGTATAAAAATGCCCCCCTTTGGACTGACTGCCTTCTGTACGTACTCAGAACCTGCTTATTTTGCTGACAAAAATCAGTCAGTCTTGCAGAGCCAAATGGAGCACAGCAGAATGAGCTGTGTTACATTTTGCTGTGCACGTTAACAAAAACATTAACCAGGTCTCTATTACAGGGCTGCAATCCATCTTCAGTGGCAGTTGTACTCTGCGTTTTGAAGGCAAGATACACGTAGCAAACGGAAATGATAGCAATTTGGATGTCAGGATTCATTACTATAAAACAAAATAAAAAAGAATTAAAAGAGAGTGGTTAGGCTGCTCGAATTTCAGTGATGCCAGATGTACCCTGGTTAACATGTTTGTGTGGAAAACTTCCAGTTTCTGATTGATAAAATCCAATTCCTATCTGTAGCACTTTCTTGAATATTCTCCGTCCAGCCAAACTATTAGGTTAAGATTATATGGACTGATTCTAACTGTAATCCTGGCCAACAGACTCTCTGATACTGTTGCCCTTTATGGTTTCACAAACTCTTGAGAAGTTTGGGTAAGTAGCAGAAGCCTCATTCACCCACGCTGTGCACTCAGATGATGTTAGGAAGACGCAGAATGGGAGAACAGAAGGTGTTTCCTGGTTTACACCCTGCATTCATTTTCAATGCACTGTGTCTTCTCTATGAGGATCTCAGAAATTTGAATTTGGGTTTTTCTTCAGGTTTTGTTGCTTTGGTTTTTTTTTACTTCTTTGCATTACCACTATGATGACTAAAATGTTTTTAAAAATCAATCACCCTCTAACACTAGGCTTAGGTGTTTATTAAAACATCCCATAGAGCATTTTAAGGGCCTTACAAATCCAAAACTGTGCTAAGGCTGTTGGCAACTGAGTTTGGTCAAAGTCTCAAAGAATTTGGTCCCTACTGCAGAAAAACATGAAAAGCAGAGTCCTTCTTGTTGTTACTGTAAATGGAAAACTGATCAAAGAGTACCAATAGAATATTTCAGGCAGCTTGCTAATTTTAATAGTATATAAAACTGTGCCTGAAAAAGAACTATAAGGACTTTTCGTCCAGCTTACTCTTCATGATGCTTCAACACCTCAAGAGAACTTTGAGAGATAATTCAACATGATTATGTCATTAGGAAGTGAGAACACTGAATTGCTGGTATGTTAAATGACCACAAGAGTCAATATCAAGGCAGAGTAAAATAGCAATTTTAAATCCAAGGGGTTTTTTTCCTTGGCATTGAAGTGACAATACAAAAAAACAGATCAAAGTACTGGGGATTAGTACTGAGGAAAAGAGAAAAGAAGGACAAAGCATCCTAACTAGTACACTTTATAATGGCTTATCACATCTATGTACAAGTATTAGCACTGAAACAACTACAGAATGGTTCATGTTAAAAAGATAAGAGAAATTTACAGGCAGATTAGGGCCAGTATGATTTGATTTCCTATTATTCTGCTATTATAATGTTAAACTAAACTTTAAGCTGGTTCAACATCTCTTAAAATTCGATTAGCCTTTTAGAGAAGTACCCATCACTTAAGCATATTGAATCTCATACATTTCAAATGAAAACTGCTTAACAGCTCATGTTATCAGTTGTCCATCTATAAAAATACACAAGTCTACAAAAATGTAATTACATTTAATGGAGAAAAAATGAGTAATCTTCTCAGCTTTTCTGCTGTACATCATACTATGCAACCAGTAATACGGAATAGAAAGGGAAAAATCCAGGGAAGCATTTTCCTTGCATTTTATGTCTTCGTACATGTTCTGAGCCCTGTAGACTTGTACAGATCACATCCTTCTGTCCCCAGTAAGGTAGGAAGCAGTGCCTGTCCTGAGGGAAGGTGCAAGGCTGCTGCTGCCCCTACTGGAAAAAGCAATTTGCACATTTCCCAACCACTCACTGGCCGAAAATGGGCCAGAGCCAAGGGGAAGGAACAGTGTTGGCAGATGACAGCCTAACAAAGTCTGGAATAGCCTGCACTTAGGCCTATTTTCATCATAAATGCTAAACAGAATCTCTGTGCTGAAAATAAGTCCTAGCCAGGAAGTGCTCTTCTGCACTGTAGCGTATCACCTGGCACTCCTCAGAGAGATCAGCATTACAAGGCTTTTTAAAAGCCTCATCATTTATTGAAACTCATGCTAGTAGGTCATCTACATTTTTCTTACAAACTCCATAGAAACACGACACTTGTTTGCCACAGAGATAAAGAAAATAGGTACATAAAAAGAAAATGCAACAGAAATAAGAGCTGAAGTGGCTGTTTGCTGTATGCCAAGGATGTTCTGCAGTGTATAAAGGTGACATACAGGATGTCACCCACCTTTAATGACAAATCTGAGTCACTGAATAGGCAATGTTGATAATATCACTTTACATACACCCTTTTCTGTGTTTTATTTGTAGCTGATTGTTAAGATATTTTTCTCCCTTAAAAGACATGTACCAACTGATAGGATAGCTGCAGTCATCAAAAAAGCCTAAGCCTTCATGAACACTAATGGAGCCACTTGCATCAAATGCTGCTAGTGTGAGAAAAACGTTTGTCTGGAAATGGATTTGCTGAATTAATGAAATGCTACCCATTTTTAAATACTCAAATTTCAAATTCATATTTGACCCATTATGTATTTCTTTAAAAAGCTGGTCCTTTTCTATATCCTAACGTTTGTATTATTTATATCAAGCATAAATCCAAACTTCCAGTCTGCCTTTTTCCAAATGCATCCTAGCAACCTCTCTCAGAGGTGTGTGTGCTGGCCTATTCCAGAAGGCCCTCATGTTCACTCAGTTTCACTAGACAGCTTTACTGAGTTCCCCCAGAACTGCTGCTGTTATGATGTCCCTGAAGCAAAAACATGTCAGCTTCCTATTTCTGATCTTCCTTGCATTTCGTTGTCCAAAGTGGCAGAGGCACAGTTAAGCCATATGAAGATGTGAAAGAAATAGGCACACTGGGGAGCAGCTGCCTGAGTTATTTGCTTCAGAAAGCTTGCCAACTCCAGGCTCTCATTTTTTAATTTACAAACATTATCAGAGAACACAAATTAACCAGAATTGTGTTTTTTGGTCAGATGGTAATTCAAACATCTAGGTTTTTACTACATAGACTGTTCCCTTGGTATTCATATAGTTTTCTTCTGATATGCCTACCTGCATATATTTCAAGTCATGTTGGGAAATTTTACTTTTAGTTTACAGAGAGTTCACAGAAACCATAAAAGTAACTTGAAAAACTAACTGAAAATATTTTCAGGGTAAAATGCAAAATTGTTAAAATATAAGGGTTCTTTCTCTGTGTTTTATTTTTGTCAGTTTAGTAAATATTTATCTGGCCTTAAGTAATTTCACATTTCATAAGCATACCAACTCAAACAGTTCTGCATTGGCAAGAAATGCACTGTACTGCTTCTAGCATTCATGGGGGGGACCTGATGGCTGTAACAGCATGGCAGGAGGCAGTAAAAAGTATCTCCTCCTCCTCCTGAAGAGTAGGTAATAACTTCTCAGCCTCTGTGCTGCCCAGCTACCCCAAGGAAGGTTATCAGGAGCCTGGGAGGGAATGCTGTGAGCTCTGAAGTGCTCAGGGACTGAACTGAGCTAACTTCTGCCAGTGTCAAAGGGTGCATTTCATCTTCTTGACAGTACAAAATCCAAAGAAGTTATAGCAGTATTGCCTTAAATTTGGAACCACACAGCATTCCTGGCAAGGACAAAACAAAATATGTACTCTATTGTACATCCCCTGTGTTCAGCAGTCCATTAAATCTTGTATAGAGAACCCATGACAATTTATTCAGTAAATCATGATTTGTTAGAGACTAGACTTTTACCTTTGCAAGCTTTGAACGTGGGTGGATTCATAGTGCAGAAGAAGGCTTTGCAGTCTCATGAATAATGCTTGCTGAGATGTGAGAGGGAGTTAAAAGGAATTCTGTATGTGATAGAAGAATAACCTGTAACAGAAACAGGCTACAATCTACAAGTGGTAACTATAGGTCAAATAAATTATTATGGGAGATAAAAGTCTGGTAAAACAGTTTCTCTGTTCCAAAATCTGAAGTCATAACAGCACTAACAGTTAGCTTTCCATTGCCTACTACTAAATAAATGTTATCTAATGTTTTGATTCGCTATACCCTGTGCTTTAGGGATTTTAATTTATTTTATGTTTTATAGACCTTGATACAAATACAAAGACACTTGAAGCACCTTGTTACAGTTTGACTCAAACCAGGACAAACCTTTTACCATGTAATTAAGGCTCAAATACCTCTGACCTTCCTCAGACTAAACTTCTGCAAAGGCTGAAGGAAATTTTGCAAATATTTCAGAACTCAAGCCACGGAAGTCTAAATAATTAACTTTTAAATATGATTTATAGCAAAAAAAATCAACCATTGCACCCATGGACTGGCAAATGGAGTATACAAAGAAGAGGCACATTTAATACATATCTTAAATTTCTGTGATAATATACATATCTATAAAATTCTGTTTACTGACATTGTATTTCTAGAGGAGTACAGCAATCAGTGTGGTGTGCCCATATCACCTGCTATATTTCTTGTGCTTTCTACTTTTTCAGTCTTGAGAGTGTAGTCTTTATCTCAGAAACACTGTTATTTCTTTGCATCTCAGTGACTAGTACGTCCTCTAACAATCCAGAATCTTGCTCTATATTACAGAAAATCAGCAAATGAAGTGATATAGAAACCTCAATAATAAAACACATGTAGTATTTTGCAGATGAGTAAATGCAGCTCTTTCTGAACAATCTGTTTACAAACTATGCACAAGTTGTAGGGGAATCCTATCAGGAATGGGGTATGTCTCAGTGTGGAGCTGAGCCACCATGAGAGAATCATAGAATGGCTCAGGTTGGAAGGGACCTTAAAGATCATCAGGTTCCAAACAGACCAGGCTGCACAAGCCTCATCCAACCTGGCCTTGAACACCTCCAGGGAGGGGCTTCCACAACCTTCAGACAACCTATTCCAGTGTCTTCCTGCCCTCATGGTGAGGATTTTCTTCCTGATGTCTCACCTAAATCTCCCCTCTTTCAGTTTAAAACCATTACCCCTTGTCCTACCACTATCTTATCTGATGAAAAGCCCCTCCACAGCTTTCCTGTATTATGAAAAGGAACAAATAGTAGATGAGTAACAAAAATAAGATATATAGTCAACAGTGACTGTTACACTGGAGTTTGACCAAGACAGAAGAATAAATGTATTTATAAAAAGCAAAAAAAATATAAATTCCTCCCAGGCTCTACTTAATAGATTGCTGCCCACTGTATAATTTAGAACTTGACTTTGTTTGATATCTAAAGAAGGAAGCTAACAAGCAACACTACACAAATGCTGTAGAAAAAGTACAGAAGACTAAAAATTTTCCTCTTCTAAGAACAACAGAGATGAGGGCTCGAGTTACACTAAATGCACAAGTGCATACACTCAGAGGTACTGGACGTACACAGGCATGGGCTTTTTTGTCCTTTAAAACCTACAGATTGTCCTAATTAGAGGAAACCCATTGATATCTTAAGAAAATTTTCATCCTCCAGATCAGAGGCTGAACAGTATATGAACATCAAACAAGATAAAAAAGTCTGCCAGTTAAATCATACACAGTCAATTTAATCCACACAGAAGTTTTTCAGTCTGGTTTTTAAGGTTATTCTTCTGCAAATTTTTAATTTATATTGTGAAATTTAGAGTGAAATTATCCTATTATTCTGACTCATATTCTAGCTGATTGAACAGATAAATGTGAGATCTGCTCTAGCACAGTTATGTGGTGAAAAATAAACCCAGGGCTGGCTTCTAATGAAAAATAATTCAACTCTGAAAAGCACAATTCTAGATGAAATGCATCAAACAAAATATGGCATTTACATCCAGTCTGGCCTTCAGAGTAAAAATGCATTATTTTTTTTAATGACTTACCAAATTATTAAGATGATTGCACATTTACCTAATTAATTGGCTGCTTTAGTTCCCACAAATTAATTTTGAAGACCTCATATGTGAAAACCTGATAAAGCATTGATGTACAACATGCAAGATGAGCACTGAATTGAAAGGCTAACAGCACATGAGCTAAACATAACAACTGTTTTGTTACTATTTTTTTTCTCAAATTAATTAAAAGCCAATACTGAGCAATACGTGTAGGATTCAAAGTTTACCTTTCATCTCACTGTTGTCTCATTTTATAAAATAGATGGACAATCATTGACAGAAAAACAGTCCTCTGCAAAATAAATTGAAATAAAAAACAACTTTAAAAGGAAAACTATACAACAGAAATTATTTGCACTTGTATTCATCCAGACCCATTCATTACATATATGTGCAGATATAATTACCTGCATTCTCAATACTTTCCTCAAGGTTATTGGCTAAAACTATGGAAGGGATACACAGGCTGGGATAACCAATCTGCAGTATATCTTGCAGCCAAATGTTTATTTTGGTTTTTTTTAAAGAAAGTTCAGCTAAGATTTTCTTGGCCAACAATTCCAGGTGATTTCCTTTTATTTTTTTAAAAAGTAAAGACTCCTTCCTAAAAATTATTTTAAAAACACAGAGCCTACATGTGTGCCCATAAAACATTACAGAGGTTCACATAACTTTGGCCATTCTCACTAGGGTTAAAAGCAGCAAGCCCCACATTTCAAATTGTTAGTGCTCTTTTCTGTCCCTTCTTGCCATGCTGCCAAACACACTTTTATATCATCATCTTCAACATTCTACATAGGTTTTGTCACGTCTCTGTTCATGAGTTCCTTCAGAAAATTATTTCCATTTTATTGTTTGTTGTGAATTTAATATCATCCATTTCTTATGCAATGAAAATTCTGCCTAAGAAATTTTTAGCCAAGCAAAAGGGAAAAAAGATAAGGAAATAATCTGGAGAATTGAAAGAACAGGTTTATTACAGTGCATTGGGCTATGAAACAGTTTGCCTTGAAAATCATGTGAATTGGACAATGTTCAGTGGTTTCAATGATCAGCCAAAAAAGATTATTTTCTCTTTTTACAAATCTACAGAATTCAGACAGGTTCTCCTTTACAGAGATTTAAAATCCCAAATGTCCTTGTATATAACCACAGAGTGAGGCCAGGTGAGAAAGTACACTGGTATTGAAGTTGAGTGTGCATCTGCTGATAACTTGGTGCTAAATTATTGATTACATCTGTCCAATAAAGTGTACAATAGATGGTAATTCAATGTATTTGCTGGTACCAGGTAATTTTCATTTTGAATTTAACCACAGTAACTTTAGTACTGGCTGAGGAAACTCAATACAGCAAAAATCCTTCTGTAGTAAGTTGTGTCTGGAGGGAAGCACTGTCAGCATCAATGGGGTCATTTATGCCCTGAAATACCCTGATGGCCAACATCACCAGAAGTATCTGGCCATCTAAAGGAGAGCAGCTGCTTCAGTTGCTCACTAATGAGAGCACTCTATTCCAGGGGTTCCTAATTCCACAAGACAGCTGAGAAGGAGTTCTGTTCCAGTCCCTAAGTGCTGGACTACTTGCAAGGGCTAAGCAATATTTCAGCCCAATCTTCAGCATATGTTCTAGTCTGCTCTTGGATATAGAGCCCACTAATAATCAGTTGGACATAAAATACATGTTCAAATGCTTCCTAAAAGCAAATCTTCATCATGTTCCTAGTTAAAATACCTGAAAACAGGTATACAAAATATGGATACCAGTCTACCCAATATATTTTTGTATTGTCAAGAAGAATAGTGCATCACAGTGACATGTTTATATGATGTTGTGAATTGAGCTCAAAGTAATAGTTGTTAATGTGCTGGAACTACTCTTAAAACTGTCACATCAATTTTTAAATTTTATGTTTCATTAAGTGCTCTATTTCTTTCAGAGACCATGAATGAATGAAAATGGAAAGAAATCTCTTTTCCAGCGTACCTTCTGAAATCAATAGGACTAAAGGATGAAGATGCAAGACAGAAGTACAGGTTTGGGTGTTTATCAAGATTTGAATGCCTTAGCAAATCAAGAAGGCTGTCTAACTTCTAATGTGTTGTAGCTATTTCATCCTGCAGTTGCATTACACTAATCATATGTTTTAAATCCCTCTAAGGGTAATTAATTGCACTTTAAGCAGTTGATTTCTTAGAACCATTTTAGGGTTTAGAGATTAATTGTTTCTTCTACAGAACTGAAGCATGGCAAGAGATAATCTCTGATGTTTGACACTCAGAAATGCCACAAGGCTTAAGAAGTTATGTAATAATCCCCTTACCCATCCTTTACAAATGCAGAATGCTAAAATAACCTTATTCCTATTATTTCCCATGTGAAATAAAACTAACATAAAGTATGTAAAATAAGTTAAATTGTTTCTGCTTACAGGCATTAATACTAGACCTTTTTTAAAGTAATGTAATAGGTTATGGAACTCCCCAAACCTTCTATATCCTGAGTTACACACTGAGCCTTTGCCATGTGCTTGGTTGTAGTTCCTTCTCAGCTGTTCACTTCAGTGCTCTGGATTTAGATTTGAACAGAAGCATTTTGCAATGGTCTGGGATGAAAAACCTAAACACCTTCCCCTTCCCTTCACAGAGAAACTCACAGCTTGTGAGTGAAAAAACAAACCAGAGCATGGAAGACAGACACGTGAAAGGTCATGAGATGGGAAATTAGAACCCTTAGAGAAGACTCTTTCTGAAAACAAGATATTAGATCTAATTCCAAATGCATTTAGCTGACATATTTCACTGATGTTAGCTCTGATCTAGAAATGTGGGCATCACCCCAAGAGCATATCTCTTCCTCTGCCACCAGTTATGACAAGGAGACACCCAACTTATACCCATATCCCCACCCCGGTAAAGAAGTGCTTTTGACAGCTGGCAGGACATTTTCCAGGAGAACATGGCAGTACAAGAACTGTTTCCTCCCACAACAGCTGTGGTCTTTACAACATTCAAGGGAACTCATTGTGCAAACACAGGTGGGTTCATCAGCAGCAGGAATCCTAAAATGATAATTAGTTGTGAGGCAGCAGCATTTTTTGCCAACTGTGAAAAGCTGTGGTGGAAATTTTTATTTCAAGGCTTGAAATTTTACTGATGGAAAAAGATTTATCTCTAGTATTTGTCATCTGTGTGCAGCAATTTTAACTTTCTGTCAGGGACTCATGGTTCTTTCCATAAGCTGCTTCTTCACATACCAAAATCCATGCATTAATATTAATGTTAAATATAAGGCAATGAGAGCAACAGGAAAAGTCAGGTGCTTACACTTGCAAGAAATGTATCTTTGTCACAGAATTTGACAAAGCAGTTGAACAGAACTGCCTAGTTTTATGTGGAATTAATATGAATTTTCTTTTGAGAGTGCCTGCTTTTTACAGAAAATCATGGGGGTTTTGTTCCATACACAGGAAAAAAGATACAAATTCAGGCATAACAGTCAACAATTTAGATTAGCTGAGTCACTGTATTGTAGCAACAGCCCTCCCTCAGTTGGAAGCAAACAGATTAGCTAGCCTCATCCAAGAGGTGAAGACATCAACATTGAGGAATATGATTAGAAACAGAATCAAAAACTCTTGCTCCTTTAGTACCAAGGACATTCAGTGACTCCATTATAAATATAAATAGTATCTGCATAACAGAGAGTTGATTAACAATGTGGATCAGTAAAGGTTAAGTCATAAAAATAGAGTAGTTTGCTGCACACTGTAAGAGTGTCAGTCAATGCTGTATTTATGCAGTAAAATAACCCTTAAATTTGATGTCTGTTGTCTGATATTTCATAGCCCATAGTTAATAAAAATAAATTTTAAAAATAAATTAAAAAAAAATAAAGTAGGATAATTAATTTGGGTGTCTGAGTTCTCTGGTTTGAGTGAGAGCATGTTGCAGCATACACTAAGCTTTGAAGACTATGTATTGTTATTATTATAGTAGTCATTCACTGATACAATTAAACAATATTTGTGTTTTCAGCAGCTGCTTCCCTATGGTTTCTGCCCATTTTGCAACAGAACTGGATCTCTGACAATGCATTGTCTTTCCACATGCATTTATGCTTTAGATGCTCACATTGCTTTAGTGCTGCATCATTTTTAAGACTGAAATGATCTGGTGTGTCAGCTGCAACACGTAGGGAGTACTTGGAACGCACTTAAACACACAATACCTGCAATATCTTCTAGTCAAGTAGCTCTCTGTCATATTAGGTGGGTGACAAACTTACAAAAGGGCTTCTTAAACAGTGTTCAGGATTCCATCCTTTTGAAGATTTCACCTCTGGTGAAAGCAAATGCCAGGAGAAACAGATCCCCATGTCCTGACTCACTCTACAGTGTTTGCCCTTCCCTTGCTCAGGCCACTAAGAGCTGCATTTCTCTGGATTCCCAGTTCATTTCCAGGGCTACATAACAAACACCTGTGAAGAGAATACTAAGCCTAAACAACTGTCTCACAGAGGTCAGAGGGTTAAGCTGTGTGGAGCCTTTGGGAAGAATAGTACCTGGGTGGAAGTGCAGCTACAAAGTCCCTGCTGGGTGTTTTTTCAGTTGCTGTCTGCTGGACTGACAGACACACACTGTGCATTCCCCAGCCTGGGTCTGCAGCACACGGTGTGCCACTGCACCTGCACCTCTACTGGTGCTTGAATCACAATTTGGCAAAGATTTATTGTGTTTTGGTGGGGAATGACAATGACAGGATGACAGAAAAGCCATTTTATCATTGCTTTCACTTACAAGGGACATGCAGTGGAGAGGAGTCATCAGAGAGGGGCTTGGTTCCATTAGCTACTCCATCACTGCTCCCCTGATGATCATTTGGCTTTCTATCCACAGACAAAATACAAGTCCTAGAGCTTAATATTTTTTGCAGTACAATCCAATAACCTTGCAGGAAAAAACAAGACTTAAAAAATATCACTGTCTTTACCATAAAAAGTAAGGTTTTGTCACTTGGCAAAACTTTATCATCAAGCCAATAAACTATTTTAGGCATGTATTTGAATTCCAAGACAATAAAAGTTTTGTTGAAAAATGGAGGGCAAGGTTTCTGGTGAGTCTGCTTCAGGTTGGTGATATGATGCAATCTAACATTTGAAAGGCACCTGCCCTGCAGCAGTATCTGACATGAAAAGGTGCCATGCCTTACAGGTATAGACGACAGGATGCAGCAGGATATACAAACCATGAATTAATCAAGCATTTCTGAATTAAAAGGTTATAAAGGAGATGGAGACAGACAGAACAAAACCCTTCTCCAACATCTGCTAAAGGTGAAGGACACACAAATCCTACTTTATACTCTCTAGAATTGTACTGTCCTTGCTTGGTACAACTCAGTCTCAGTCAACATCTCACAGCAGTTTCATGCCTAAAACAGAAGGAACAATGATAGAATTTAATGGAAACTTCCATTAAAAAAAAATTACCTTGTTTCAAGTTAATTTCTGAAAGTTAAGGGATGTGGGAAGGCAATACACAGAAAAAACCTGCAGCTTTGTCATATATTCCTTTTTGCCCTTTATCCTCAGTTAAATCAGCCTTGTCACCTGCACATCTTGTGTATGAAGAGACCATTTCCAAAAAATAACTGAATATTATTTTTTTTTAAGTTTTGCCTGTTTTTTTTCCGACCATTTCATTGCTACTGACATGGGAAACAGGCTGACTTACTGGATTTGAACTCAAGTCTTCACAAGTTCCTTCAGTCACACAGCTTAACTTATGGAAGAAACACACTAAAGCCTGCTCCAATTTGCTTCATTAATACAAAAGCATGAGTGGGTCCTGTGATAATGGTTCCACATGGATTAAAGAGAATTCAGGAGACAATGAAATGCAACATGCTTGGTAGAAACATGCAGAGTGACAGAGTATTTTAGGCCAGTCACAGTTACTGGGGAAAAAAGAAAAAAGCCTCAATGTTGGAGCAGACTCTTGCTGCACGTTATGAAAGCAAATCCCAGCAAAACAGTAGTGTGTCCTGAGAGATGGATTTACCTTCACTGGATATTGATAAGAGCACATTTTTGAAAGCAGAGCATTTCTGAAACATTGTAGACACAGGGACATGACTAATTGTGTGAACATATTACGAGATTTGCAACTGTGTCTGCTCTGCATCTTCCTTGCTCCCCTGTTACGTGTTAGCATTGAGCAAGCAAAATGTCTGGGAAAGTTATTAGTTCTGAAATCCCTTTAATTATAGCCTGCAGAGACGAGCATAACAAAGTTCATCAAATAGACTATTAGTCTACCGAGTTAAGAGTAACCTTGTCAAAAACAAGGATTAGCCATTTATAAGAAAATTAGTTTTCATACTTTCAGTGATCAGAAGATTTCACAAGTTTGGTTTTCAAGCAAAAATAGAAACAAGAGAAGTTAAAGAATATTTTACATAGAAAATCTAATCAAGAGGGGGGAAAAAAAAAATTAAAAATAACATTTTCTATTTTCCCCAGAAAACTCACTATTATGCTTCGTCCAAACATCCCAGCTCTTAACCTACCCTGTCCTGCAGAAAACCTTTTTCTACTTTTCTACTTCTGGCGATGTATTCCTTTAGCAAATCTCAGTCAGAAGGCAGACTGGAAAGTTCTGCAAGTTTCCAGTGGTGTTTATCTTCTGATCTTGTAGAAACCAGCCTTCAGATGAGATTTGGGATTGCACACACACTCTGCCAGCTATTATAAAAACAGCAGAACAAAATATATAACATTAGAAGTAGCATTAATAAGAGAGCCAGGGGGATTTCATGGACGTGCTAAGCTGATTTAGACTGAAGAGATTTGGTTCAAAGGAAAATTCTAGTATTTTCTAAATGCAGCATGAAGTACTCAGTGGTGTATTTTAGCACACCAACAACAATTCCTTTGCCCTGGAGTCCAGGCTGATAATGTTGGGAGTGTGATGCCTCTGGTTGCACTGCAGGATGAGTCAGGAGCTGAGGGACAGGAGCAGAGCAGAACCCAGCAGTGCTGCTGAAAGCTGCAACACACGCTGCATGTGCCTGCTCCAGTGATGCAGGGAGACTTTCCTCCTCAGCTGAATTTTGTTTACTGGCTCTTCAGCTGTGTAGTCAGTGTCTAGTCTGTTCTCTCTCTGAAAAGCCAAAGGGGGCAGACAGTGAATGTGCTATAAAATCTATATCCCATGCCTTTGTCTATTATCGTCAGACGTGTTTGTGGAATTGCACATCAGCTCTTAGCTGGGAAAACCTTTAGAAGACAGTGGGTTTGTACAGACATGTAAATAATGCAGAGGCATAATTATAAAGCAGTGAGCTAGGTGAGAGGCTTAAATTGCCCTGCACAGCAGGTAAAAATGCACAGTATGGAAAGAAATTCAGTTGAAAATGCAGGTGTCAGACTCCTTAAAACCTGATCCATGCAGTTATAAGCTGTGGGTATTGCACACATCTCAGGCAAAACCCAACCTCAAAATGGGTGAGAACTCCCCACCAGTCTTCATGGCAGGTCAAAATATGTCAGGACCTTTCTTTGCCCTAGCACTTTAGGTCCTATGTGAGGATGTGCATGTAACAGAAGGTTTCACATAGAGAGAGATTGAACTTCCTAGCTGCTGTGCAGCACAAAAAATTAGTGATGGTTTCCCACACCTGGTGCTCACAGTCAAGGAGGGCTGAGAAGAGCTGAACCAGAGCAGAGGATAATTCCCCTCACTGAACTAGCAACAGCAAAGGCAGCCCCATCATGCCAAACGGCCCACGTAAGAACATCTTTTAGTAACTGCAATTGAAGGCCTGACAATATTTGTTCACCAGATTGTCCCATATTTAGACAGTTACAAGATTGCATACCCAGTTATGGCTATTCCAAATACCTAAGGAGTTTTCAAGGTGTAGGTGCCTGAAAAAGTAAGTCTTGTAACTGCATCCTTGAAGAGAAAACTCCTTTAAAGGTTTTGCTCACTCAGCCATTCCTCTCACTAGCTTCTACAATAGGTCTAAAGTGACTAAATGAACTTATTTCTGTTGGATGTCACTCATGCTAATAGAAAAGTCACTTAAAGAATTGAGACTCCAGTTAAGGATAGATATGGTAAATGAACATTCATGTTTGGTATGTAACTTGTGAAAAAAGGAACTCGAGTGATGAAGGAGGGCTTGGTTCCATTGAAGATCTGTAGAATTAAAACTAGTCTTAAAGCAGTTTGGGAAGTTATGCCAGTAACAGATTTGCTTTTTCCATCATCTGACTTTATTGCCAGGGGAGAAAAACCCAGGAGAGTTATTGACACTCATATTGTTCAATATTATGAATATGCAAAAGTAGGATGTAGAACATGGATATATGTAAGGAAAAAACCCAAAAACTACATTAAGACACATTTAAATATTAAAAAAAAAAACCCCAACCTACACAAGTTTCCTTGAGTTTCCAAAAAAACCCAACAACCAAGCCAAAACCCCCAGCCCTGCTCCAAAAAAAAACCCCAATTCCCAAGCTACTCAACCCAAAGACCTGCACAGTTTCTCCCTGATCAGATTCTGCAGATCAAACACATAGCCTACCAGACAGACTGCCTAGGAAAGGGATCTTTCTCTAAAAGAATTGTCTGAAACACATTCTGTGTTCAGCCCAGAACTAGAGGAGGCCAATCTCATGTCAGCAGGTGCAGTGTCACAGGGGTGGCACTCACTGTTCCTCAGGAGCAGGTTGTGAAAATAAATACCTCAAGTTGGTTTGAACAACTGAAACACAGACTGCTTGTTGTTGACAGGCTACCAAATATGAACCACCAGATGCCATCTTTAAGTGAAAACCATCCTGCATTGATTCCATTGTTTTTTTTCCTTCACTTGAAGTAGAGGAAATCTTTATGTGAGTTTATCTTCAGAAAACAGACATGACCACTTGCTGACATGTGTTTAGTCTCACTGAATAGATTTTGTATTTGGTACTTCATCATCAAGGTTTCATTATTGCAAATGTTATCTTTCTGTGAACTGTCTTATGGTCTTATGCTGTCCAAATCTTTTGAAACACACTGATTTTCATACTCCTGAGTGGAGGTTTTTTTGGCCTCTTCTGGTTTGGGGTTTTTTCCTAAATCAAATCAAGAATTTTAGCCTTTCAATTAATTGTGTAAATTATTCATTCATAATTTGGTCATTTGGTTAAAATAAAAAATTAATGATATTTTTTCGAAGCATAACTCTTTTGATCCAATTAGGTTTTAATAGAGAATTACTCAGTTTTAATCAGCACTTTGAAATACTGACTTACTGTCCTCACCAAAGGGGCTAAACAAAGAAAAACTATTTTAAAGAAACATCCAAGCATGGGCAGAGAAGGACTGGGTGACACAAACATACTTTAGTCACATCCCACAACTTTTGTCTTGTGCTATTTTATTTAAATGACTCACATTTCAGAAATAGTTTTCCCTTGAGGCAGATCTATGAACTCAAGTAGTTGAAAGGGACTCAGGTAAGCTTTTAAATTTTTGTAGGTGGTTGTTGGGTTTTTCCCCCCGTAAAGGTGATTATCACAAACCAAAACCTATTAGTTCACATATAGTCCAAAAGTAAATTTGCTTTGGTAAGTCATTTATTACATATGAAACAGATCTAGTGGCTCTTAAGGATAGGGGGTTTTGTTTGGTTTGTTTGTTTTAAAAATCAGTCTTCATTTCAATTTGTAGGTATTGATGGAGACCATCTCGTACTGGTGTCATAATATAAGGCAATGACCCAGTTGAGATTTGTATCTCTACATAAAAATAAAAGCTAAAAATGGAGTGTAAATGAAAGCAGAGTGTTTTCAAGGCTGAAGTCCAGCAAAGCACTTAAACATACATAAAAATTCTCGATTGACTCAATGAACCTACCTCTGTGCCTTGAGCACTTTGCTGGATCGAGGCCATCTAGAAGTTGCTTTCTGCCCTTGGGTTGCCCAGAGAAGTCTGTATAGCTTTTAACTCTCTGCTCTGTAAATATTTAATTTCCATTAAATCCTATTCAATAGCTACCAATTTCATTCCCAATCTGTTTCGTAACAGTCTTCCTCTCAAGACATGTTTAACATGTAAAGTTTCTTTCTAGAAAGCGAAGGAAAGAGGAAATTCTATAAAATTCCTGACTGGGTGGTGTAATCCAGACAAAGGATTATTTTCAGAGAATCCCAGGGGAGCCCAACATGAACCTGAAACAAACACATCTGTGTGATGGCAGCTTGCAAGGGCAGGCTAATGAATCCCACAAGTGGTTTTAGCAGTTAGTTGGAATTACTGAGACCATTTAGGTATTTGGGATCCTTTAAAGACAAGTTAAAACAATCATAAAGCTTCAGAATATTGACACCACATGATGCATTTGAAAGTAATTCAGTTTACTGTTAGAAAACATGCATTGCATGAATGATCTCTCTGAGTAAAAGCCCTCAAGACTTTGTTCTGAGGGGAAAAGGGAAAATACTTGAGAATTGTGATAAAAGTCCACATCTGGCCTTCCCTCACATCTCTACACAATGGATTTATGAAATGGAACAGAAATACAGAGTTTGCCATAGGGAA
>NW_009952486.1:673790-701818 GCF_000747805.2 Chaetura pelagica | reverse complement strand
AGGGAAAGAACAAATATCATGGCCTTTCCTTTCTAAATTCTCTTCACCTTCAGAACTATGAAGTGATGTCAAGTTATTAGAATGTTTTTCAGTTAGTCTCAGTAAAGCAATCAATTTCTTATTGAAAAGTAAAGAAATCTTAAGTAGTTCTTCAGTTGCACAACACAGAGAAACAGCTTAAATAGGGAGATGAGTGCAGAGTATCGTGAAGGGATGGGGAAAAATTAGAAGAAACAGTAAAGTTCCAAGGGCAACATGAATAATAAAGTCATACTTTTGTAATTGCATAACAAGCCTACCAACATCACTCAGTGCTTGGAGTGTTAACTAAGCTATCCAGTATTCCTGGGAGGAGAAACTGATACCCATTTCACTGAGGCACCCAGAGGTTAAAGCATGATTATACTCTGGGTTTTTATTTGCTGTCTTCCTGGTAGTCTGGGAAATTGTACTTTAATAACCTCTAATGGCTTTGCATGGACTGCTTCAAAATTGATAAGAGACACTAATTTTAAAACAGTGTGCCACAAATTCAGAGAAGTATTGATAGAATAATGCAGCTAAACTTAACTATTTGTTTCCATCCTCATGAGTCACATTCAGTTTTGTCTTTTTTCAGCTGTTTGCCAGACTACTCCTTGTTAAGCATATTCTCTGGTGTTTAGGATTTGTCATCCTCTCTTCCATTCTTAATATTGTTTAGTTTCTTCTGTGCTAACTTCCAGAACAAGTAGTGCCTAGTTATCTGACCACCTTCCCTCCAATACAGAACACAAGTTCTTAACCTTATCCTTTCTATGTCAGTGTACAGCTGTATTTGCAGCATCAAGTGTCTCAGTCTGACACAGGTGGACACCAGCACCTGAGAGTCTTCTTTCTAAAGCAAAGGAGCCAGCAGATTGCTCCTCATCCTGAGAGAAAATGAAGGTTCCATCAAACTTCCTCATGGGCTTGTTGACTTTCCGGTCAGCCTGCCATGCCCTTGTGTGACATACTGGCCTTCTGTCCTGGCATCCATATCCCCACCACATGCTGCCCCATCCAGCTCCCTTTAGGGAGGACAAAGCTTCCTTCCCCCTTCTGCTATTCACCTGAGTTTTCTGTTACCCACGATTTCCAGTTACCACCAGGTAGGAACTCAACAACATACATGGCTTTTATGCCAGTAAACTATTCACTGTCTCCTACTTCCATTGAGAATGCTACAAGTGGGATTAGAAACAGGGAGTTTTAGGGCTTTTTACCCTAAATCTATCTGAATAGGCCCAAACCTGAAAACCAGCACTTTCTTAATCTCCTTTTGATGTTCAACTATCTCCTTCTCCCAACAGCTCTAAAACATCATTTTGTAACTGTTTTTCATGCAACACACAAGAACATAAATTAAAGGGACTTAAAAATTAATTTGAAAAGTCACTATTTAAATAAGTCTGAAAAATGTTCACCTTCCACATTCAATGAAGTCCCTTTCACTCTTTGTAGCCCCTAAAAAGCCTATGATTCAAAATTTGACCACAAAACTTTCACCTTCGATTCCCAAAGGTATCTTTAAACTGTATCCCTGCATCATATACTTTATGTGTTGCAATGTAAGAAGGTATCCTTATGTTTGTGTCTCCCAATAGGCTGCTTCCAAGACTTGCTGTGTCATAACTATGTTCTGTGTGTAGATAATCACATTAAACTCTACCAGAGCTCCTGGCTTATTAAAAGCCCCTGCCCAGAGGTGATTTCAGCTCTGGCTGGAGACAAGGTTTGGTGTTAGGACCACACTCAGCTCCTGAAAACAGGCTCAGCTCTGCTTGCTTTGGCAGTTGTGTGGGTCAGAGCTGGACCATAGCTTCTCTCTACAAAAAAAACCCAACAACAAACCAATAAGGGTTTAAAAACATTTGGGGCTTTACTAAGGTAACATAATGACCAGGCTGAAAGATACATATTCACACTGAAACCTTCACTGTCACATTCTTTAAAGTATTGGTGCTAGTATCCCAACTAGGGGAAAGTAATTTTGTTCAGGGCAGGAATGATTTTTGTTGCTTAGCTACCCTACTTCTTATTCGAAAAGAGAAAACTCATGGCATTGTTACATAAGCAGCAGCGTGACATCCATCCTGAGGAAAACAAGATGAAACCTCCCGGGCTGACAGGGGGACTCACTGAACAGATTTACATAACCAGCACCCAGTTTGTTTCAATTTCTTCTTTTGCACAGTTCTGCTCCAGATGGTCTGAAAATGCTCTAGATGTAAATGCTCCAGCAAAATATGCTAGCATAAGAAAAGACTCTGGAGCCTCAGAAAATGCTTTGATCTCTTCTGCAAACACAAGGTAGATTAAAATGCAAAGAGTTAGGAGCATCCCATCCCAAATGCTCCCTGCATGCCAGGAGCAACTTACTTTCAGTACCACTGGTGCCTACTAAGAACACTAGAACAAAACACAACAAAAAAACTTCCAACAATGAGACACTGACATTAAGAAAACAAGTGTTTATTGTTTTTCTTGTAAGACAAATCCCTCCTTGCTAATTAAATGGCTGCTTAATTACCAATTTAGAAGTTCTCTATACAAAACAACATCTAAAACTTGGTTTATATCTTTATCATTAAATGCAGGGAATGAAATGAGCTTTGAGAGAAGAGAAAGGACCATTGAACAGATTGGGTAGCTTGGTATTCTTTCTGCCAGGTACCAGGGTGGTCCTAGATCCACCTACACCCTGTTACAGGATGGCAGCGTAGTGTTCTTTTACCTCCAGCACCATCCCTGCAAACTTCCTGACTCTGAAGAAGAGACAGAGATTAACAATATTAGGAAAAGTTCTTCTGGTCTATCAAACGTGGTAATGAAGGAATATCAGAAATACATAAAGGGAAATTATTTTGTTCAAGCAGAACCTTTTGGATTTTAATAATATGAAGGGAAAGGAACTCTGCTTTCCCATGTGACCACTCGAGATCCATTGCAGCCCTACTTCAGAGGTGTTGCATATTAAAGTTGAATCTACATCCATCCTGAACAGTGGCATAAAATTCAAGGGGGTATCAGACTTCCATAGACAGAAATTCATTCCAGTCTGAAAAGTTACTTTCCTGTACAGACACATTTTACTTTATTAGCTACAAGTAAAATAAAGTAACAACAAAATAAAATCCTAAGTTCAGGAGCCATAGCAAATGAAACCTGTAAAGGAAAAACATCACATTTTTCTGTTCTATCATTGTATTCTGCTCTAAAATTAACTTAATGACTTCTTTATTACTAAAATGTTCAAACATTATCATCAATGAAATGCCATTGCAGTCTTAATGTTAAGAGTCAAAGACTAATACCAGTAAGCTAAGCCAGTTAGCTTACAGTAAAGTTCTGTTACAATTTTTAAAATATGCTACTGCTTAAAAATCAGTTTACTGATGAGACAAAAACCCATCCACTCTAACCTAGAGTTCTGGGGTAATTTTGTCTTGAAAAGGATCTGTGAGTATAGATAAAGTACAACTACAAGTACAGTGGCATAAGGAAGGCTTAAGAATTGTTAAGGGAAAACTGTCCATAAACTTTTATTACAATATGGTCCTTTTTTTGTTACCTATGTAGGATATTCCTAAAACAACACGTGGCATAGATCTGATGAAACATATGATGAAATAGTTTTGCCAACTGTTCTACAGCACATATCATCTAACTCAAAATATGTCAAATTATCACAAGTGAAACTTGGTTTTGCTGTGAATCACTTCTCCACTGAAGTTTGCTCATCTGTGCACGTTATTTGCCTGGTTTCCTTTTGACTGCTTTACAACCTGCTCTGTGTTTATTGAGGGACCTTAATTCACATTTAAATTCATGACATTGAATGTGGCATTATTGATACAAATGGGATTTGTGTTGGTAGAAAAGCAAAGTGAACAACTGGCATCTCACTGCTAGCAGTGAAAGGACAGCAAATCCAAAGGCTGGTTAGATTTTTCTTTTAGCAGATGAGCTTTCTACCAGTGATTTCTAATTTAAAGCTATTCTTAAAAGGCTAGATGAACCTCAAAAGATGCACATGTTTAGCTAACTATAAATAAAAGCTACAAGTACAACAAATTAATACTGCACTCTACCAGCATTCTCAAAGGCTAACCACACAAAAACACACTTGCTCCATCTATATTTTGAGAAGTGATTACTACTTAGTTTCTAGGAATAAAAAACAGGCATTCTAGCTGGCTGACTCTGCAAGCCTGTCGTGTATGGCTTCCCAGAATGACAACCAAGCCCAGCATAGTAAAGAAGGCAAGATAGTGAAGATAGCTAAATATTTACTCTTTTTTCTTAATGTATGTCAGATGGGAAGCAAGTATTCTCCAAAGGAGCAGCACACACAGTGTTGTAGCATCCTCCTAAAGGCTATCAATGGTACTCTTATTTTCTCTAAGCCAGAAGCAATTTTACTTCAGTAAATGTTACACTAAGCAAGGAGTTCACTACTGCTCTTCTGTTTCCCCTTGTAGGCATCTCTTCTGTGGTCACTGCTCATTGCTTCTCAGGGTATGGCTCAGCCAGCTTGGTGCTGCACTGTAGGAACCACAGCTTCCATGTAGTATTTTCAACATTTCTCACATTCCCTAGTCAAAGCTGATCTAGCAGAGTATTCTTTTGTATGGAACGAGAAAGACTGAGTCATGACGGGTTTTATAAAGAGAAGGTCCTGATGGATAACAGTCATTAACAGTAGCACAAAGCATGTTGTACAAGTGCACTTCTGCTCACAACAGGGAAAAAGCACTGGAGTTTGGCCAGAGAAATAAATAACAACAACTATTTATAATGTTGGTACCTTGGTAGATGGCACCTTGTACTCTGAAGATGGAACAACAAAATAACTTACGTCCAAAAGCAATTCATGTATGTGATTGCAATAGTCATGTATAAAACTACTCCAGTTGAGAGGTACCAGACTCATTTTTTTCACAACACATATCACCCCATCATGCTGGGCTTCTTTCCCAAGCCAGATAAAATTGCAACAGTAAGTCTCTAAAAAGATGAAGGTTATGCAGGTGTATCAGCACTGGGAGAAGAAAAGCCCTATCACTGTAGGAAACTGTAAATTATAAGAGTAGACTTTGAGAAAGATACAGAATAATCTTGAAACATAACTGTGGGTGCTACAGATCTAGACAATAGGTCCTGTTTTATGTATTACCAGTAATCAAAATTTATTCAGCCAAGTCTCTGTGAAGAAAGCAAATATCTCCCTCATTTCTCTCTTCCTTTTTCAATAGTTCAGTCAGAAAGGCAGTAAAATATAAACTCTCTCCACTGGCTGTATTAAATAGCATGAGTAAACTTTGCCCTGCAGAGTCTTTCCTCTCATCCTGTGTCCAGGATCTGGTCTTGCACAGCCCAGCACACCCAGAGCTGGGCTCTGATGGACCATTAAATGCTTTGCTAGTCAAAAAAAGATAGAAGAGTTGAACTTCTACTTGGGGTAGAAGGTAACAAGGTTTGTAATAATCCTTTTACTGGAATTCTTTCTGCTCTAGGAAATTTAAATAATCATAAAAATAAAAACTATAGTGATGTGAGAAAATTTTTTTGTAAAATATATAATGACTGCTGAGTTTTACTTGCTATAGATTGATTCCACTGGTCATCCAAACACCTAAAATAAAATGGAATTAATTATTAAAAGAACAGGATAAGTATTTCAGACTCATTAGCCCAAGTATTCCACCTTTCCTGTTTCTAGGAGCTCCTCATTCATGCTACTGATAATCATACAGACTAAGCATGTTAAAGCTTTTCCTTTCATTCTCCTGTATAACTTCATATCTCTATAAAACCTAAATGTTTCCTCATAATTCAGTAAAAATACACTCCATGACCAGAAGAGCAAAGATAAATGTTGATAAAAATGGTTCACATTATAAAAATTAGTGCAAGACAAGTGACTCAGTAATATCAGGATTTAAATCATCTTAATATGGGTAATCTCTGATGATCTATTGTGCAGGACAGGGCTAAATTAGATTTATAGAAAAAAACTGGATGTGAAGCAAAGAAAGAAATACTTTTGGTTTTAGCTTAAGTAAGATATGTTAGAAATTAACTCATACAAAACATGTATCAGAATGAGCAGATTTAAATGATCTGTAAACAGATGTCTCTAAGACAAACAGCCACAAAGCTCCTCCAGAATGTTTCTGGACATCTGCAACTTGTGGTTGAACAATAACGAAGCCCAAAGGAAAGCCAAGTGCTGTCTGCTCTCCCCGTCATGGCAGACCCTGGTAACATTTACAGCTTTAATCCACTGTTGAACTCCAGCAAAGAGTCTCCAGGTCAGTCTTGCAATGTCTGTTGCTAATGACAACTGCAACAAGACTGGCTAGTAACTTCTCCCTCAAAAACTGCCAAAGAAATAACAGGTCTTTTTAAGTTGGTGCTTGTACTTTGTGTGGCGGCTTCAGCTGGTACTGTCTTCTCTACTGGGCATAGTCCAAAACAAAACAGTAGGTCTTGACTCACAGGCAGATGAAGAAGTAGGGAATGGAGGCTGCATTTCCCTTTACCAATAGAAACCCAAAGTATAAGCAACAGCTGAGTTTTCCAAGGGCAGAGTCGTTGTTCAGTGGACATTCAGAATTCCAGACACTCAAGAACATTTCCTTTCCTCTCTATTGGCAATTAAATGTTTTCAATTTTTAACTGATTAGGAAAATTCTGGTAACCTGATCCATGACCACAAATGCCTTAACTGCAAAAACCACCTCCTACCAATGCATAGTAAGTTAATAGATTATTAAAGTCAAGTGCTAATCAAGCAGCTTTCCAAACAGTTTCTAAACATATAGACTGTTTTGCAAACAATGCTTTTAGCTGACATACAGTATCTAACACTGTAAAAATAGAACAGCATTTGCTTTTGCCCTGAATCCCAGGCATACAAACACTGAGTCATAAGATCATGTGCTTGGCATTTCCCTGCAGGTTGGGATACAGGCCTGACAGGCACCTTGCATCAATATGCTAAAGAAACTGTCGGAAAAAGAGAAGATGTTGGTCACTGCCAGTTTATTCCTCTCTGCATTACACAGGATTTTTACCATTTTGAGTAATGCCTTCAAAATTACCCTTGAAAATGCCAATAAAAAAAACAACAACAAAACCATTCAGAGGTCAGCAAGATCTCACAGGAAAGAGGATTTTGAAACTGGAGGTAATCAAGAATGCAAAAAAATAAGAATACCCAAAAACTTTTGGGAAAATATTATGCACGTTTTCTAAAAATTTAAGGAAAATGTTTTGACTTTTCCTTTTAAAAGCATTATTTCTTACAAATCAGAATTGACAGGTTAAGTCCTTAGATCATCATTTGTAGCTTCTGCTGCCAGTGAAAACTGGAAAAAGATGACTGGAATGATACATTTAGCAATGAACCTTTGGGGATAATTTTATTCTTACTTTATAGTTGAAGAAGTGGGATATAAACTGTTATTTGCCAGATGCCATTTTACGGTGTCATTGCTTTTACTGATCACTAACTAAAGCACATACTTTGTGAAAGGCTGTGTGGAGCAGCAAAAATGAGTCCACGATGGCAATAAGGAACATTAACAATTCTAGAAAGATCTGTAGCTTAATTGGTGAAGGCAGTCTGGATAAGCAGGACAAAACCAAGGCAGCAGACAGGTATACAAGCCTGTGTTTTTGAGCTCCCTCCCCCAGCCTTTATTAGTTCATGTAATACAGAATTTCACCTCCTTGCATAACTCCCAGCTCTTTTTATATAAAGAAAGATAAGGTGACAGGCACCTTTCTAATCCTACTCATGTAAAAAACAAATATAACTTTACTGCTGCCATCATTGATAATTTTATTGTGACAATTTTTCTAAATAAACCAATTTTGGTTTTCATTTGTTTTGCTTTCCTTAAAATCAGGGTAACTTGCCATTTTTGTTTAATGTAGCCCTAGAAAACACAACCCAAACCAAAACAACCAAACCCCAACTCCCCAAAAACCCTGCTGATTTCATACAACTTTTGGAAGTGCTGCTTAACTCAGACACACCTTGTACAGACTGCAGGCTTGCTACAGAGATTGAGCTGCTCACTCCACTCTGCAGATGACATGCACACACAGTTCTTCCAGGTGTTCTTTCATTTTCCTGTTTTAACACCCAATACTAGTGAAGTACCTCCAACTTGCAGGCTGCTCATGGAACTCCTCCCTACTTGGAAAAAATAAATCCAACTTCTGAAGCAGCAGCAGCATGATTTTAGACTGGCCTTTTGTGCCCAACCAACAGTGACAGAAGCAAATATGGGCTTTTTTTTCTCCCCCCATCCTGACCTCAATTCAAAGCCTCTTCCTGTGAGATACTACCTGAACACATGCACTTCTGAGCTAGAAATTAATGATCTTTGAGGATGGTGATAAACCCATGGATGCTCTACCATACTATAGCAGGAAACAGAAGTTATTAATAAGCAGGCATTTTAAAAAGTGTGTGAGAATTCCATCAAGTCAATATTAAATGTGAATATTCAAACTCAGCTTCCCAGAACTGAAGGCTGTGCAGCCATGTGGTGTATGTGTGGGTGAGCCTCCTTTTCCCTTCTTAGCTTTGGGGAGTGTTGGACAATTTCAGCCAAACTTGACAGAGCTTCCAGTAGTTAAAACATAACAGTGCTGGTGACATGGTCTGCAAACACAAGCACTTCCAAACCAGAGCCACCCCATCTCTTAGGATAACAAAGGCAATTCTATAGTTCTGTGGAACATCAGACTTAAATGAAAACATGAGGCAGGGAAACCCTGTCAGTTGTTCACATGCTCCCTGTGCCCCAGAACTTTTCACATCTGTAACCCAGGCAGTGAACGAGACTCTACCAACAATGCCTCTATCTCCATAGTCTTCTGCTTATACACTGTTAAGTTAGATTTCCTTGGTTCTTTTAGCCATCCCATAGTTGCAGGACTTTCATCTAAGTGCCAAACTGAGCATTAGCCAAATTCACAGAGCATCTCATCTGTGAGATACAGTAAATTGATCTGGATACCAAAAGTTCATATAGAACATTTCCCCTAGAAAAATTCTAACAGAAATAGTGTTTATTTTGGAAAATGCTCCTCCACTTGGCCAGAGCCACAAATCTCTCTTCCACCTACTCTGACACAATGTGACTGAGGACCAGCAGTGCTTAGAAAGGGATGAACAAACAGAGTAGGTATTTTCATTTCCTTTCATCATGTCAAAAGATGACATGATGGATGTCAAGAAATTTCAAAAAGAAAGCAAATTTGATTTTTACTTCTATCCTACTGAATGTCTGCAGAAGCCAGCATAAGAAACATTGAAAAAAATCAAGATACCCAGAGGGGGAGAGAGGTTTCCTGAGGATTCAAAACTCAGATGAAATTTCAGTGTGAGAAGGCTGCTTCACAACTATTTGTCAATATTGCCATAAGCTTTCATGACTGAGTGAGGAAGACAAGTCTTTCCTTACTAAGAACTTACATCCTACCCATAGATTTGCCTATGGCTGTTTGTATCCAAAAGCCTTAAATAAGTAGCATGTTCCACATATCATACCAGGAATATTCAGTCATCTCTTGATTAAAATTGGATTGTACAATTCTGTTTCTCAGCCTTATTTTTTTCAGTTTTACTTCATTCATATTAGCAAGATCTGTATTCTACACAAGCTTTCTTCTCCCTGTCAGAAAGAGAAAGTGTATGTTTTCTTTTTAACATAATTATTTCATGCATAACACAGGCCATCCTATCAGGCCATGACACTTTGCATTTTTTCAGTGACAAAATAAAACCACATGTAGCTGGTTACAAATTCCCATGGTGTAAAGACAAATAGGGAAAAAACCTTAATAACAAACACATTTCCAAACAAAACCAGTTTGAACAGCAATGAACTCCATTTTTCAAAGAAAAGGCATCAGATCTTACTAGAAACAAAAGTTTCTCTTTTCTTTTCAAAGAAGCATTATTGCTTCTCATAAATTTTCCTTATACCACTGCCATCTTACAGAAATCAGACACATAGTAAGAGACAGCAAAAGTCAGAGACAGATTCAGTTCTTGTTAAGGAAAGCATCATGGAACCACCACTACTCATTTTACATCTTGGCTGTTCCATATGGGAATCTCAAAGTACCCTCTAGGAATTTGGCCTGGATCTTTGATCACAAAACAGGAATGGTTTTTAACAGTCCTGGTTGAGCACAGTCCTAGTGATGGACCCTGCAGAACAGCTGGTTAGACGGGGAATGCAGCAAACTGTGCATGTCTCAAAACTCTCATCATTCAATTCCTTAGACAAAAAGAAATCGGAGCAAGATCAGAAAGATAATATTTATAAGATTAAAGGTCCATAATGAGAGACAATTGACATGCAGAGGCTGTCACAGCTCTTTGTTATTTCCTGATGTGATACACGGGCCTGTGCAGACCCAATACATCACATCAACAATAAATTTCAAGAAAAAACAAACCAACAGCAACACAGCAGGAGGTGCTGTGACCCGATACCCAGAGGACAAAGCCAGTGTTCTGGATACGTGGAGCTGACTGTGCCTGCAGGAAGGACTGTCATCATCTGATAACCCCTAAGCTACTCAACAGCCCTGTTTGCATGGCCAGGTGTCCAGTGGCACAGGGAAATGTTCTCACCTGTATAACATTTGCCTGTAAAACAAGGATTAGTTCTGGAAATTGAGGCTTTAGGTGGGCCCAGTTGTGCCTCCACAGGAGAAGAAACCAAGGGAGAGGAACCACAGGAGAGGAGGGTATGTCTGGGCAAGATGGACAGAAACAGATAAAAACACATTTTGCTTTTATGTTCCTTAAAGCTCAGAGAAACTGCTCAGTCTTTCAACAACAGGGGGTTTGGATTGAGAAAAAATTGACATTCAACCCAAGTCAATATGCTTTTGTATTAAATTCAGGGTTCTTTCAGTGACAAGTTCAGAATCCTACATCCTGTATCTATGTCTCCATTTAGTTAAAAAAATAAAAGTTAAAAAAATTCCAAGACAGCCTTAATCTCCTCTCAGACTTTCCAAATGGAAATTATATGTCAACCTTCAAAGAGATGTAGAGAATACATCTGAAGACTTATTGTTTCAACAAATTAAAGAATACATGAATGTTTTACTGAAGATAGAATTTATAATATCTCTAGTGCCTATTTACCTTCTTCAATGGAAGAAATTCAACACAACCACCATTTACATGTAAAATTAAAAACAAACAACAAGGCAAGTAAAACAGAAATCACTGATTCTGTTTCATACTAAAAAGCGGAACAACCCCCCAGAAAAAACCCAAAGCCTCAGAAACATCCAAATCTTCACTTCCACTATGTATCCTCTTATAAGGCCCATTGCAGCAAACCAAATAGAAAACTGGTGGGGCAAGGTGACCCCCTATCTGAGGGGCTGCTGCTCCCAGAGAGGGAGCAATGGGGGCTTCTCAGGGATGACAAAATACATCAGAAGTGTCCTTGCAGGCAGGATATGCTGCTGCCAGCTTAGGGTTGGCTCCTTCCCATTCAGCTACCCTCTACTCTTTTCTCCTAAGAGAAAAAAAAATACTTATTTTAGCTCCAGGGAGAACACCTTCCAGTATCTGAAAGGGCTACAGGAAAACTGGGGCAGGGAGTGAGAGGACAAGGGGTAATGGATTAAAACTGGTGAAGGGGAAATTTAGATTAGACTTAAGGAGGAAAATCTTTGCTGTGGGGGTGGTGAGACATTGGAACAGGTTGCTCAGGGAGGCTGTGGAAGCCCCATCCCTGGAAGTGTTCAAGGGCAGGTTGGATGGGGCTCTGAGAAACCTGGTCTTGTGGGAGGTGTCCTTGCCCACACAGGGGTATTGGATCTAGATAATCTTTAAGGTCCCTCCAACCTAAACCAGTCTGTGGTTCTATGCTTCTATGATTCAGCTCTACAGTCACTTAGTTGTTTGCTGCGGGTTTTTTTTTAAGTTTTGTGTTTCGTTGGGGTTTTTTTTAAAGCAATTACCATATCTGGAAGGTAGCAAAAACTACATCTGTAACAAAAACATCTCTTTTTTATTTTGTGCTGCTTTCCCTCCAAGCAATGACAATAGAGTCTTCTTGTTCAGGTTATCTGTTGAAAAGAACAGACTGCACCTACCTAACAGTATTGTGCAACTTTAATGGGAGACAGTCAAGCTTATAGCTAGTTACACTGTTGGATTAGACCATCTCTTTAAACCTCTAATAAGAGATGAGCAAATCCCATATCTTCATGGGACAGCAAGCTGCATTCAAATGCTATGAGGAGAATGCTGGTATTCAAAGGAAGGAAAAAACATTAAAACAACTAAAATATTGACAACTATATGATGGTAATAACATGGGGGAATCTGGGTCAGGACTCCATTCAACCTGCCCTTCAACACTTCCAGGGACGGGACTTCCACAGCTTCCTTGGGCAACCTGTTCCAGTGTCTCACCACCCTCACACTACAGAATTTCCTCTGAACACCTAACCTAAATTTCCCCTCTTCCACTTTGATCCATTACCTCTTGTCCTCTCATAGCTTTCTTCATGTGAATTGCTAAACCTGCTTATGCTGCTTTTGATTCTAGCACTATTTTGTTTAGCACCAGTTTAGGCTTCTGTATGCTCTGCTGTACCTGGGAAGCATCAAATTCATACAAACAGGAGCAACACTCAGAGGAAAGACCATGGGCATCTAGCCTCATAAATTGCAATTACCAGCTAGCAAAAGCAGAACACCCAGGGACCACTTCCACTCTGTGATTTTGCCAGTGAATGATAAACTGAAGTGATAGGTAAATAATTTTGCTTGATAACATGAAAATATTCTCTTCCCATATGAAAACCTGGAACAAAACTGAAAAATTAATTTCATTTCAGTTGGAATGATTCTCCACATGTCAAAATAGCCCTTGAGAGGATTCTGGTTTTTTTTGCTTGTCCAAAATACCACCATTACTAGAAAAAAATAAATCTTTCTTTGTTTACTTCTTATCCTGAGACAGGGTAAACTGTGATATTTTTATGTCAAGATGCTCTCATTAAAAGATTCCTACCTCTACCAGATAGTTATGAAATAGAATCTGTTCTCTAACGTCTTGTGCAGGCAAAGTGGGAGAAAGCTCCAACTCACAAACTATCATAAATTTTATCATCCCTCCTTCTGGAAAACAGTCAGATGAGTGGGTTGTTTCTCCTTTAATTAGAATGTAAAGGGCAGAATTGAGAAACTATGGCACATTTATCACTCCATATGCCAGTGGAAAAGAATGCCAAAGAGACTCAAGCATTTTAAATTATGTGGCATATAGGTGTTTAGACTAAGCTAAATAAAAGTTTTTATCCTGTTTTAAAACAAAACACCTATGATCACAAAGGTGTTTTTCTCCCCGTTGATTTTCACCATCACCTGCTTCAACCACTATGTTTTAAAGTAATTTTAGCCTGATTTTTTTTCTACCCATACAAAGGCAATTGTGTCTTAACAACATTCCCTTCATGGGTTTTTTTAGTTAATGGCCTGTATGACTCACCATTTTTCAAATGTTTTTATCAGTCTGTCCAGGCAGTCTTTTTTTCTTTAAGCTCTCAATGTTTTCCAGCAACTGGTCTTTTATAGCAGGCTAAAAATCCTCTTGAAAACCACTTCTACATTTTCAGAGATGTCTGCTTAGACATAGGTGAGATAAGTTTTTTTAGCATTGAAAGAAAAAAATGTAATAGTCTGTGTTTACTGAACAGCTCTGACTCATCTTGTAAAAGCTGTCTGTGCTCTCAGTGAGGTGGGGGGGAAGGAAGAAAAAGTGCAGCAGAGAAAGCAAATGTGATCATGTCATTAGAGACTGTATTCCAAATTATACACAACAGGAAACTGAATTAACATCTTAAATCCCAGTGTTAAGCATTCTATATTCAAAGAGCAAAACCATGTGCTGACATCCTAATTGATGCTTTAGAGAGGAAATACACAAAGGAAAACCAGCAGTGGCTCGTTCTGCATCTTCTCACAGGCCTGGCTCCAAGCAGCATATTTATTTTTCAAAATATGACATACAAAAAATCATAGCTACTTATGTCACACTATTTTATTTTTTTTTGCTTGAGCTTTTGATTGAAATTTATTGTATCCATCAGTTAAAAGTATGCTTGGTTCCATTGCTCTGAATACTCTCCAATCCAAATACATAGTTTCCCACATGCCTTCACAAAAGTCAGCACATCCACATAGGAACTTAATTAAAAGTGATTTGTAATACTCTTTCAGAAGTGTGGCTGGTCCCCTTCAAAAAAATAACAGGGATTTGTCTTCTAAGGTTTAAACTGTCATAAGCCATTCTGTAAAGCTGCAAACCTCTCAGCCCTGCAGACAGCCCTGGCTCAGCCTCCAGAACTATCTTCTCCCTGTCAGTCACAGGGCTTGTCAGATGAAAGAGAGAACATTGTTTCCATCCCACCTCATCCCCTTCATTGCACAAAGCTGCCACTTTGCTCCCCCTTCAGTACTGCAGGTGATGGACAAATAGAAGATCATTCAGCTCACAGAACAGAGGAGTGCTGGATATACTCTGTGAAGAAAACCTTCCATATTTCATTTCAGAGAAGTCATTAACATGGCAAAGCCAGGTTAGTGACCCAGATTCCAAGGAACCATCTTCCTAATTTCAGCAATACTAAGTCATTAAGGAGGATCTCAACTTACAACCCCCATTTTATTATTTTTTACTGGAGTATGCTAACTTTGAGCCACAAGCAAATTATGACTAATTAATTAATATTAGGACTTCAGTTAATCAACCCTCTTAATTTCTAACTCCTGTGATAAGGATTTCCAGAAAAGGTCACAGAGCCTTGTGATTTACTGTATTTATCCAGTACTTTTCAAACACACCCTATGAGAATACTTTAGATTTTTTTCACTCTTGCAGATTCAGAGAAATGTAACTTAGCACAACATTCCCTTACTCCTATGGTACTCGTGAGAACATTGGAGTATTTCTGACTGTAGCTTAGTCTTTTGCCCAGATATCTAAACACTATGGCTAAATGGAGATCTCTGCCTGCACTCAGGCAGGTGGAAGCTGTGAAATCACAGTTTGTATAGTGTCAAGTCCAAGATAACTTCTCCAAAAGCAGTCCTGTCTTCTGCCAATCCAGGGGGAGCAGCACAGACACTGAAGGAACATGTCTTGGGCTTTTTTGTGATAAATGTGCCAATACAAGTCAGGGCAAACAACAGTTTTTTAAAAGCCTGTACTTGCATTTGGGCAAGGCAGCAGCATCCTTTAGTCAGTGTAGGAGACATCCCTTCCATCCAGGGAGGAACCAGCCTTCTTGAAAGTGTCTCTCATGAAATGCATGTTTGGTTTCCTCATTCTAGGTAGGAGACATACCTGTGGGTTAAGGTCTAGGCAAAATAGCTGCATTAATTCAATGTGAAGTCGATCTATTTGTTTGCCAGTTCCTGCTCAAGGTCCTAACAGTGTATCAGCATGTTCATACATCTCAGTTCCAGATGGACAAAAAGACAAGTAGTAACTTGGCAAAAGTAAGAATCAGGCCCAAGAGAACCAGTCTCAAGCTTGTCTGAAACCATTTTTTAACAGTTTGCCCAGCTTTCTTGCTGCTATTCACTATCCCACTCCATGAGGTAATAGAGTAATTAAAGCCCCAGAGAAGATGCCAAAATAATGCAAGTATATAAGAACTTTCAGTGAAGGGAGTGCTGGCTTGGCACTGCATCTCACCTCTGTGCAATAACCATCCCTGATAACAACTACCTTCACACTTGTAACAAGAATCCCATCTCACAGGACTACAATTTTTCTCTAAGTATCTGTAATATGCTCTCAAAAACCTTATCTCTTGTTAGAGCTAAGCCATAAAGAAGATAAAAGTAATCAATCTAAGAAGATGATTTCATGCTGTATGAGGTTTCAACTTAGTGAAAATAAACTTTCAAAAATGACAATGAAATTGTTGAAACTGATCTGTTATAAACCCTGCTGTATTAGCTTCATCAAGGTCTTTAATCTTTCCCCTTATACACATATCGTCTCCAAAATATATTTAGTCATAGGAAAAGAAAAGAATTACTGTAGGACTGCTGGGAGAACCCCTGAAGTTCAACTACCAAATGATAAACAAAAGCTTTCCAAGTATTTTTCTAAATACATTATTATTATGAGTTATTTCACATTTAATGTCAGAATGAAACAGTAGGATTTTAAGTGCCCTGCAAAGGAGACTGATTTTAAAATAAAAGATCCAGTACCTTGTTAGGCCCATTTAGTTTTTCACAGAGCAGCAGAAAGACCTGGAGTTCTCCATCTTCATCCTCCTCTTGATGAGTCACTGCTTGTGACATCAAGACATTGTACAGACTTAGTGTCTTTATGAAGATTAAGCAGTCTCATGAAATGCAATTAGAATAAATTTGTACATGTCAATTTGTAATTACATTTAGAACAAACTTTACATTAACAGCCAAATTAGAATCTATCAATAGAGAAATACAGCCTGCCAGGTTATATCTGTCCAGTTCATTTCCCTGTTGCAGTGGGCAGAGGCTCAGAATAGAGCATTCCTTTCCCATTTCAGCAGTAACCAAATTATGCCTGAAGCAGAAAAGAGCAGCATGCAGCCAGGTAATGGTGCTGGCTCCAAAAATACAGGGATATCAGGCTCATATGGCTACTGAATCAGCTGCATCTCACTGGCTCCATTGAAAAGTGTTTCTGGATAATCCTGTGAGTAAGCAGAAGAGGTTTGAACAGGGGGAGTTCTGGGGAAAGCAAAATGAACTCCTGTTTCATCTTCATTAGATGAGAAAGGGGACATGTGAATGGAGAAGGTCTGGGTACAAACCTACAGGATGTACTGCTCAGGTAAGGACAGCCATGCAAGCCCACCCAGCCCTCCATCCCTAGCTTTCTTATAATTTGATCTTAAATATCTGGAGTAAGATTGTTGTTATCTGGTAGTGCTTCTGGTAGCTCAGTCAGCTAACCCTTCCTGAGAGTCTAACAGAAGTTCTTTGGAAAGCACAGCTAAAAAGCATGACTCTTCAGCATCAATAAGGTACTGCTACTATTATTGCCACGTCCTCTGCTTTTTGACTGTATTATGTCCAGCATTTGGGCACAAAAAGACACTGATTTCTTTAAGCTTCTCTTCAAGGAAATTTCTCACCAGAAAGCTGCAGCTGGGTAGTTCTGCAGCATGATTTTTGTTCCCACAGGACACACTCTACAGGATTGTAAATGCTTACAACTATGCTTTTAGCACAGATTAGATGTACAGGCAAAAAGTACTGCTGCAGTTCTCCAAAACAGGTGACTCAATAGTGAAAGGAACGTTCAAAACACTGTTTTGTCTGGTGTTTTTACCCATAAAGAAATAATGAATGCTAATGTCTGTGCCCAGCACACTGTGTTTTCAGGTAAACTAATTAGATTTTCCTCAGGAGCTCCACACTACATTGTAATCCAGCAGTGAAATGCACATATATGCAGTAAAATACAAAGCATTTTGCACATCCAAGTTTCAGTTATTTAAAAAATAAAGATATTTAATGCCTCCACATGGATATGTTCACTATTATTGCAAATGACATGTGAAAAGTGCACATGAAATGAGCTACCTGTGCTGGGGACAGGAGGAACAGCAGCAGTGGCTGCAGGCAGACAGCTTGCTCAAGAGGACACAGGAACCCTGAGCAGCCTGTTTGAGAAGAAAATCTGGTGCTCTCACTCTTGCAGGCCAGTGACCCAGCAGATGCTGCATTCATGACCTGAGATGAGAAGAGAACTGCCAGTCACTTGGAAACACAGATGAGGAAACTTCTTGAACTAATTTATATCAACAAGGACATACAAAGGAAAGCCAGGGAAGAGCATTTCAGGATTGTCCAGAGAAAGTTTTAATTAGACATAGTTGGGAATTTGCCAGAACAAACTCATTAGTCTGTTGGCTGTGACACTTGGCTACAGTGTGGAAACCACTGCTGCAAGTCCTTGTTCTGCCCTTCTGCCATCTCCTCAGGCAGAAGGCTGGGCAATGACCTGCTCCATGGCCAGCTCTTTCCTATCACGCACATTTCATCTGGTGCAAATATTCATGATTCAAAGATTTTCTAAGCATGGATTTCAGGTACTTAGACACTTGGCAACATAAATAGACAGCTCCAAAAAGGACAGCTGTATGGAAACCTCTCTCAAAGCTAAACAAGATTTCAGCCACAAAGTAGCTAACTTAGTACAAAGGGAAACCAGTGTTTCTGCAGAGGGTCTTAATATTTCAGGTTATTTACTGCATTCATATTTTCTTACTCTTCTCAAAAATGTTTTTAAAAGTCTTACAGTCCTCTTGATGAAGAAAGAGGATTTTTTCATTCTACAAATTTTTAGAGAAAAGAGTTTTTCTGTGACAAACTTTTAATACCCACATTTGTGGCCATGCATATGCAAGAGTCTTTTATTGACTCACATCTGGTAAGGAGAAAATTACAACTGCTAAAGGCTACAGACAGTATTAAATTAGAATGAAGATACTCTTTCAACTTATGTAAACAAGACTGATCATATTATATGAACTAATTATCTTCAATTGTAGCATCTCAAAATCCTTGGTTCTAATCCAAGTTCTTTCCAACACAGACATTTTAATCACATTGAGAGCTGACAGAGATGCCAACCTCTTATTTCACTGCAAAAAGTCAGAAGGCACACAGACCTTCATTCACCTGACAGAAATTTATCATCTATTCTGATGTTTCCCAGAGAAAATGCAATATTTATCTAGAGCTTGTACCAAGTATTCATAGCTCTACTTCTGTTCAACTGTTTACTAACAGAAACTTAAGTGTCTTCACCTTCAAACATGCATTTTTATGCTCACCTCCAACACAAGTGCCTCTATACTCCGTTCTAACACTTTATGATTTAAATCTACGAGGTTCAGTCTTCATGGTTGTTTTTTTTCCCTTGGATTTTATGGAGTGGTGAAAGTTCTACTTGAATTTTTACAGCACTGGGTTTTGTTACACACTAAGTTAAGAGCAGCTGAATATCAGGTGTCTGCCAAAATATTTACTGTTGCCTGCTGACCTGTGTAGCCTGGGCTACAGGCTTGCAAACCTGCGTAGGGATTCACAAAAGTAAATTCCTACAGAAAGCAGCAGTGCAAGTTACTTGAAACATCTCAAGAGGGTGTTGTATTTTCAGTTTTGCCTTACAGGAGTCTTGTCACATTATACTTGGAAAAAAGAATGAAAGCATTGCAGAATGGAAACTACATTTACTGTAGCACACAAGAGATTTTTAATGCTTTTACTGTCTGACACATCAAATGAAATAAATTAAATACGTGCTAAGCATCAGTAGAAAAAAAAACCACAAGTGACAAACACCAAAGAGGAGGACTGAAAAAGCACTGGGGCTCCAAGGATGTGGCTGTGGATTTTCAGGCAGTGCTACTGTGATGAATCTATTAGGCCAAGAACTCTATTCATGCTAAGAAGTTCTCAAGTGTCAGTCCCTTTGTTGGACACCATACAAGGCACCTTGTCTTTGGCCAAACCTTTTCAGTGCCATAGCCTGCACAACAAAGCACCCTTTGCAGGTGGCTCTCTTTGCACCCAGTAATGCATACTCTAACAAAAGGACAGTTTATGGCAACACCTTCTTGGGACTAAGGACACGGGTAAGTAAAGCTGATAGCTCCACTGCCCCTCATATCTGGGGCAAACAAAAGCCAGGTGTTGGGGCCATTGCCCAACGTTCCTGTTTGGAAACAGAAAAGCAACTTCTTGTTCAAGTTCATATGCTGAGGATAGTTTTACAAACCAAGTTCTAATAGTTACTCAGAACTAGTCACAAGCTGCTTTACACATCAGAATTCCTACTAAGTAATGGCTGTGGGAAAACAGCCTTCTCCAAAAACCCCATGCTTCTGCTTTATTTAAAATCCATTTGCTCACTCTTAAAAGGAATAAATACTTCCAAATTAAGGGTGAGCACATTTCCCACCATAGCCTAACCTCTATGCTAGTGGTTCTGTGCCTCTGGACAGTGGTATAGTAGTTGGTATTGTCTGGAACTTACACACTGAACTTAAGGAAAAAGCAAACTTCTGGTTTCTAATATTCAGTAATTTGTCCTCTTCAGAGTAACTTTCATGCTAGTAGCTTAAAATATTAAATAAATTATTCGTGGTAAATTTGAAATCTCCTAACCCAAGTAATTTTCTAACCTAACCTTGAGGTGTGTCCTTAACAAATACGTGTTTTTAGTTGTTAAAAAAATCTAGGCTTTGCAGTTTGGCTTTGTGTTTAGGATATTCTTTCCTGGAAATTTCTAGTGTGGACAGAGAAGTCTTTTTATCTATATAACCTGGATCTTATACCAGGATGAATTACCAGAAAGCACTCTCCAAAATGTTTTTAAAATGGAATGACAGAATCTTACTATAATTCTATTATTACCGGGTAAGATTAAAATGCAAATAAAAGAATTAAAATTTCCTTTTTAATAGAAAATTGAATGATGAAAAAGAGACAGAAAAACAAAACTTCTAAGATTACCCAACAAGGGACAGATTTTTTTCCCTCTAATTTATACATACAATTTTGAAGTTGCACCACAGTTCTTAAATTACAATTTTTTACATTTTAAAATCTCAATTAAAATGAAGTGTTTTAAGACAGGGAACACTAGTTTTATTCTCAAAGTACTGAATTAGCTTAAACATGAAGTCCATTAAAACACAGGTGATTGTCCAGTTGGGCAGAGCAAGATACATGAGGTAATGGAAGTAAAACAGAGACATCAGAAAAAGCTGCACAATAACAAATAAGATTTTACACTTCTGTTATTCAAAGTACTCAAATGCTAAGGAGAGTCAAAATAAAGTCTGTTTTAGCATGGACATGTTATTCAGCTACTGCAGGCAGTCATAAGTTATTACCCTTATAAATAAAAGCTTAGCTGTCAGGACTATGTTAAAAGCAGTCAAGAACACATCTTGGACTCTAAGGAATTCTTCTGTCTGACTTAATACCACTAGAGGTATGCTGAGAAATGTTTACCTAGTTATACTAATTTATAAATTTCCTTTTAATAGTTTTAAAGAAGAAATTATGTACACATTTGTAAACATCAGCATCTTGATAAAAATCCAAACTGTTACAGACCGAAATGAAACCCAAGACTGAGCTGCAGTTCTGTTCTTCCACAGCAAGCAAAAACTCTCTCTGTTGCCCTGAAAAAGGAAGTGTTTGTTTTTCTCTCCCACCTCTGTTGCTTCCCCAGCTCCCAGACCCATTCAGCTATTGCTTGCTCGGGGCTGTTTGGTGCTGGAAGTAGTGACAGCTGAATTCAGAGCCCCTTGTCTGCCAGGTGAGGAGGCTGACTCAGCTGGCCTTGCCCTCAGGCAGCTCCAAGAGCTGGTCTGGAGAGGGGAAGAGAGGTTTGGGATCATGGGGAGAAATTGAGAATCAGCAAGTCAGAAGACCTCTTTCCTTCAATAAACAAAGCACTGTTAAACCAGCACATCTCAAGCAGTTAATTATAACCCCGTTTAGAATAAAACCTTTTATCTTACATGGTGATGAAATTTGTATCCTATTATATATAATTTACATAATGCATATGCATCAAACTGGAGATGAGCAAATGCTAAAAGCCTTGTCTTCTCTCCACTTTTGAAAGGTTAACCATAGATTATTTTTCTCATTTTGGACATATTGTACTGCTCAAGTTGTGAATATGGACTTTCAACACAAGCTGTAATTTTGGCAACTCTGAATTGCACTGCAGCATTTATATTAAACCTTAGAAATGGTATTAACACAAACCCATCTTCCTTCATTTATCAGAGATGCCTGTGCTTCCACTTATTTCTATTTGAAGTTGTGGTTTTCTGCTCTTTACAAATAAAATCCCCTCAACCCTTTGCCTTTTGGCTTTATCAGGTTCACTCTCTATTAATGTTGTCCTATAAAGTTCACAGAGACCAAGCTTTTCCTTGTGTGTTTTGTTAAAAAGGAGGTTGCAGGAAGGTGGGTGCTGGCCTATTCTCCCAAGTAATAACATTAAGGCCAGAGGAAGTGGCCTGAACTTGCAGCAAGAGGGGATTATACTGGATATTAGGAAGAATTTCTATACTGAAGGAGTGGTCAAGCTCTGAAACAGCCTGCCTAGGGAGGTGGTGGCATCACCATCCTTGGAGATATTCAAGAAGCATGTCGATGCAGCACAGTTGTGGGGGATTTTTTGTGGGTGTTTTTTGGTGGGGTATGTGTGGTCGTTTGGGGCTTGTGTTAATGGCTGGACTCTGGTCTCAGAGATCCTTTCCAACCATGACAAATCTGATTCACACATAATTACTGAAGCTGGAAAAAACCTCTGAGATCATCAAGTCCAACCTATGACCTAACACCACCACACCAGCTAGATCATGGCACTAAGTGCCACATCCAGTCTTTCCTTAAAGATCTCCAGGGATGGTGACTCCACCACTTCCCTGAGCAGTCCATTCTAATGTCTGATTACCCTTTCCATGAGGAAGTGCTTCCTAATATCCATTCTAAAACTCCTCTAGTGAAGCTTCAGGCCTTGCCATCTCGTCCTGACACTGGTTGCCTGGGAGAAGAGCCAGTATGAGCCTGGCAGGCATACAAATTTGTTGAACAGGAAAGCCTACTATACATAAGCACTTGGAGTTCATCTTTCAACAAGAACTAGTTTCTTAAAAGGCATGAGTGTTAGAGGAAAACTCTTCCTTTGGATTTCAAGGCTCAGTCTCCAACAAACAAATGGAAAGGGTAAGTCTGACTTATTGGGGGGAAAAAAAACAAACACCAAAAAACCCCAAACCAACCAGTCTTTTACTGATTCTCTACAAAAAACCCTCTTGCCAGCACCTCACTATGTAAGGATGTAGTCCCTGTTGTAACCTTGCTGAGTCAGACACTGATGCTGCCATACCCCTCAGCTGCCTGGCAAACTCCTCAGCACTGAGGTCAGACAGGCTCTGCAATTCCAGGAACTTTTGCCAATAAGCCAGCAAGAGCACCTTAATAAAGGGCATTTGAGTGCCTAACAGGAGGTATGCCCTCTTATTCCTTATGTATGGGCTGTCTCACTACCCATATTCTTTACATTGTCATTTTTTGTTTAATTTTTTATTTTTAAAAAATGTACCTCATTTTTAACTTGTTTTTAAGGATTCAATATAATCTAGACACCATGAGAGCTCTTCCAGACTGTGTATGTTGCTATAGGAACAAATTATTTCACTTACACAGCTCTCTTAAATGGTCAAATTGGGTAAATGCAGAAAACAACAACTGCAAAAGTGAACTGATTACTCTGTTTAAGTTCATTTTGAGCATATGAGATTTTGGGACATGAATCAGCAAGTCATTTGGCAACTGAAGGCAAAAATCAGATCTGAAGACAACTTTAATGGGCACTTTAAGTAATATATTTAAATAAACTATATAACATCCACTTGATAAATCTGCCTCCTACTCAGTATATTATTTTCTGAAGTGATTTTGAAGCAATTTCTCAGTAGAAAATCTTACAGGGCAAGGTTATATTTTGCACTTATAAAAAGTTTAAAAAATTACACAATATCCTTTTGTATAAAAGGATTCAGAGGACTATCAGATTCTGCTTTTGAACAGTTTGGTGGTTTCTTTGCTATATTTTTAAGAACAAGGATCACAGAATCATCCTGGTTGGAAATGACCTTGAAGATCAAGTCCAACCATAACCTAAATCCAAACATAACCTAATCTATTCAGGATAGGACTGTATGTATAACAGTCTGTTAGACTGTTTGTATAGTCTGAGGATATACGTTTGTTGCACCTTCTTCATGCTCAATATATTGTTAAATATATACCTGTTAAAATTAAGAGGGGAAAGGAAACTTCAGGAGAAGCATTTCAATTATTAAATCATGTGTAGTAAGGGTTACATGGACTGATGACAAAGAAAAAGGCCAAAATGGTGTTTCTGTTGTAGTTAACAAAAAAACTTCAAGCAGCCATCGTATGTGATGTTGTTCAAATACAATAAATACAGTATTAACATTTGAACTGGGAGGAGGGAGAATTGCTGCCTTTATTCCATGGCAAGAAAACTGCAACAATCTGGAACTCCATGGAAAACTTCACAATCTACAAGTAAATCACTTAGTGGAGTTTTGTGATGCTAAAGCTTATAGACATTGTTTCACGGATAAGATTTATATAATGAAGATTAAAACCTGTAACTGAGAAACACCTACAAATACAGCTAGGTACCTATAACAAAACACAGACAATAAGCACCTTAACAAATATTTTATGTTATCCATGCTGTATCTAGATAACACTGTGGTATATTTTTGGCTAAAAATTTTGGCTCTCAAAGTACTTCTTCATAGTCCAAGTGTTATTCATATACTCATGATCAGGTCACCAGGAACCTCATAAAATGGCCTCCAATTGCCAGGTACCAGCCTGATTCCTGACACCTATCCTGAGTGAAGACATGAGACACCTCAGTCCACCTGGGCTTCGTAACTCAGGTCTCTGGAAGTGCCCACAGAAAGAAGAGAGTAGTATTTACCCAAGAGCAAAGAGAAGATGGAAAAGGACCATTTGCTTTCATGCAGAACTGCAGTTGACCATTTCTTTTTGCCCTTCCATTTTAGCAACTGACCAGTGGAAATGGGGCCAACAGATGGATGGTGATGCTTTATCCTGGGGAATGCCAGACCCACCCCCCAGCACTCTGCATGGAGACCCTGGGTTGCCTTGTGCAGTGCAGAGGGCCCCAGCAGCAACTGGAGCAGCACAAAATGTCATCATTATATTGCCACAATCTACGGTGCAAGAGTGGAAGGTCAGCCTGGATTTATCAAGGTTGGAGAAAAGTAAAGGAAAAAATAGCACTAAATTCTGAAAGGGAAATGGAAGTTTGGAATCAGCTAGAGAGATGAAGGGTGGATGGCACACTGAAGGAACAAGATGAGAAAAAGGGGCAAAAAAGTGTTAAGAAAGGTGCTGAAAGAAAACACTGGCAACTTGATGAAATGAAAAGTAACCCAAGAAAAATTACGTACCTGAATAATCTCAGACATTTGGTTGAATTGAAGATGGACATATTCCTGTGAATAAATTTGACAGGAATAGCATTTGTGTGTGTCTGAATCTAAAAGCAGTGTTTGCCTTCTGCAGAATACACAAGGCTTGAATATTTGATGCTTGAATAAAAAGTGCATCTGTCACTGCATTTTAAATTCTAGTTATGCTGCAGGTGCTCAGGTTCTTCTGCAACACTTTGACCAATAAACTTTCACTTCAGTATAATACAAGTATTATTTCTTACACATTATTATTCTTCAACCTAGAGCTTTGTTAAGGACATGAATCACTGAAGAATGAGCTGTTTCTCAGTGTTTTTAACCAGCTCATTTCAGTAGTTTTCTATCAGGTTAGATTTTAACTGTGCATCCACAGGGTTTGTCATATGCAGAAAGTAGTTTATTTTGCACAACCAGAGGCAGTGTAAACACTTGAATTCTCACACTCAGCAGGCAGACAAGCTCTTGGCTACCTAGAAATGATGGCATGCATCTGCTCTGATTAGACCTGGAGACACCATGCTGTAGAGCAGCAGTAATTTCCACAATACATTAAGAGCCTTCTGCTGAAGATGACCCTAATATAACTTTCCATTCTTTGTCCTGTGGGGAATAGCTTTTGGTATTTTGCAGCTCAATTTTTCCCCAAAGCTCTCTGCAAATGAAAAAATCATTTGCTTCATGATTCATTTTTGTCTGAGCATCTCTGCACATGTCAGCAAGAAAAAAGCTCTCAGCACCAAGCTGTGAAGGATCCTGCATTGCCAATGTGCTTTTATTATTTGGTTAATGAAGCTACATACTATTTTTAAACCCAAAAATGAAGACTTTGCAAGTTACAGAGGGCTTTAAAATCCAATGCTAAGACAGCCCTAAGTATCAGTCTACTGCTACTAGTGAAGGAGACAGGTTTGGTTTTTTTATAGTTCCCAGAAAGTCAACAAGAGCAGTTGACATTGATTCTAGCTCAGGAATGGAGGAATCTTAAAGAAGTGAGATCTCAGCCAGTTTAATTAGCTTGAATTCTTTACAGATCTGGCTTAAAGTAAGTGAACAACTCAGTCAATACAGTATTTTGGGAGGCTGTGCATTTTATTCTGAAAACATGAGTTTTAAGCGATGACATTTCAATTCTCTCAGAGGACGGCAGAAAAATAGTTCTGAGAATTAAGCCTCCTACACGGCCAGAGACCAGCAACAGAATGCACAAAGTAGCTTCCTAACTTCTTCTGTGCTCCTGCCAATGAGCTGCAGTGCTCACCTTGCAAAACACCTCCCAAGATGGCTTGTTATCGGACAACTTTAATTATTCAGAGTGATAACTGTAGCAAAAATGTACCCACTTCATAGGACTGCTGCTCCTGTGGATATATACAAACATCAAGAACTAGTTATGAGCTGGACAGAATTTTCCTAGACAAGCTTGGTCACCTTCTGTGACTGAAATGTATTCCAGTCACTGGACAAACAGTGAGTGTCTGGTCCCTGTAATAACCCAGTATACAAATACATACAGGACTCTCCTTGTTTTACTTTTTAAATCCAGGATATCTGTAAAGATTAAAGACGTCTTTTACTTAACACAGGACTCTTTCTCCTTAGTAATATGTAATTAGGTATAACAAAAATAGCTGCCTGATAGGCTTGCTAGCAGAATATGGAAAAACAAACTTTAAACAAAGCACATACCCCAAGCAGCCTAAAACAAGCAGAGTATAGAGAAAGGAAGCTAGTCCTCACCAAACGTTTAAAAATTGCTCTCCAGAATACAATTATATCAGAATGTAACTCCACATTGGGGCACACATTTGGCTATATAATCACTTCTACTGAAAAAAGTTAACAGCAACTTTCCATAGGTTGAACTCAAAGTATCAAAGGTTTGTGGTCCATGTACCCATGGAATAATTAGGTCACACAATGTTAATGAAGCCCCATACAGTTGAATTGTGTGGTGAAGGGTTAACAGAGCTGTACATCCCTTTGCAAAGCCTCAGTCCACTCAAAGATCTAAATCCTGACATCATAGAGCACAGAGTGACCCTTTCAAGAACTGCTGTCACAAGCCCCTTCAGCTTTACAGCAGCTGACCTACATCATCATCAGAACAGATTGTTGCTAACAGGGGAGTCAAAAACATGCATCCTTCTATGAAGAAGCATTTGTTATTCTCATGTACTATGAAGTTAAGATAAACAACGAGCTCAGGAATCATCTGAATTTTAACTGTGTTTTAAGACATCACTAATTAGAAGCTAAGGAAAGCACTAAAAATACCCAGACACGCAGCTGACATCTCCCTGATGCAACATGAGAACCTTCTGTGCTAACTTGGAAGCAGTGACTAACACAACTGCTTTCACTGTGCTCTTCCATCAACACTGTCACACACAAGAACTATTTTTTCCTAAATAAGATGGATATCTAAAATACTGAATGCATCATGTAGTTCTCAGCCTATGGAACACAGAATTTTTGCAAAATACACAAGTCTTTAAGAAGTGGAAGCAATCTAAACTTCACCCATAGCAGACTACCCAACTTCATGTGCCTCCACCTCGACAGTAGCTCAGTGGAGTTTGCACATGAGCCATGTCAGAGAAGGATAACCACATCCTTTCCATTTGAAGAAACTCTGACACTTAGAATTACTTTTTTCAGTTTTAGTACCTGCAAAAGGATGTATCTAATGTTGCTTTCTCCAGAGCTGTGTATTTGCATTCAGACAAGTTAACCTTAGGACAGCTGGAGATTGATTTACCCTCTCTAGTTATACAGAGGGCCATGCTATCAGGAGGAATTGCAGAAGGCATATTTCTCTCCCAAGGAGAGAAATGTCTCCCTGCTGA
>NW_009952486.1:663579-673700 GCF_000747805.2 Chaetura pelagica | reverse complement strand
CCTGCTGAACATCATCTACTGCCTCATCTAAGACAATTCTCAATGTGCAAAGCAATATTTCTTCTGTTTCCTTGAGGAAGCTAGTGGGCCTGTAATTAAAGAATTTATGCTAAAATGTATATTCAGCTCTTCCTTTTTTAACCTCAAGTCATCATTGCTAAACAAACCAATTACCTACTCTAATTAAAATCATAAATGTCCACACCATAAGATACCACTTCCTTCATAAATCACTAAGGAAGTTTTGTGAAACATTGATTTCAAAACATTGTAACAAATAACACTCCCATCTAGAGCACCTCAAAGACGAGGTATTCTTGAAATCAACATTCCTAGGAAATGTTTAATGTAATGAAAAGGTTTCTCCAGATTTAAGCATCTGTTAATACTCTTACATTGGCTATGACACTTAAGAAGATGCTACAATTTATAGTATTAATTTCTTGCTTTTGCGTTTCACATAGGTGAAAGTTTAGTTTTATCAGCTTTTCACAAACTCTTCAAGAAAATTCAATAGCATTGACCTGTTTGTTTTGAAATATAAGACAGACATAATATCCAAAGGATATTTTGCACAAAACATATGCATAAACAAAGAGAGACAGCAAAGTGATTACTGAGAATCTCAAAGTGCTAACAAGGCCAAACCAAAGAACATCTAATAACTCATCCTCTGGCAACAACAAACCTTACAGATTTAAAACCAGAACTGTTTTACTAGACACAGTAGAGGGTTCAGTAGACAGTATCTAGAAACTACTGTTTCAGCACAGAGATGTTTAAAAGGTAAATCAATTTCAATAATTCATAGAGACATGGTACTCTAAGAAAAATGGCAATAGTCCCATTCAACTTCTGCACACATTAGCAAATACTGTTGTGGGTGACTGTCTTGCAGTGTCACCTACCCACAGACAGGTAACCAGCTGGACTGAACAGTGAGCAAACCCAGGCACAGACCCTAATACACCTGGATAAAAAAAGACTTTATTACACACGGGTCAAGGAGAGAATGTGTTTACACAGCAGTCAAACCCATGCTCTTAAATACACCTAACTTTACTGGAATAAGAACTCCATCCAGTGAAGAAGAGCATTTTGAAAGAAAAGTTTCAGATAGATGCCATCTGGGACTTGAAAACTGGTAATCAACTTGAAATCATAGAAAAGTCTAGGTTGGAAGGGACATCCCTGGAGATCACCTGGTATAACTTTAGGTTGAAAATATGGCTTTAATTATGTTTTGAGAGGCTCTGTCAAGTCTTAAATATTCCCAGCAAGGGAGATTCCACCATTTCTATGGACAATGCATTCCAGTGTTTCATAGCTCTTATGGTAAAGGGTTTTTTCTTATCCTGACATGTTTCCCCTGAAGCTGACTGCATGTGTTGCATCTTGCTGTGTCACCCTGTGAACAGAGAGATCTCCATCTTCTCTACAACTTCTAGCTATTGGTAACCTATAATTGGATCCTCTCTCTTCTCTAGGCTAAACAAACCAGTTCTTCGTTTTCTTTCAACCTTTCCTTATATGCTGCATTTTCAAGCCCTTTAGCTGTCTTGGTTGCCTGTTAGATCCTCTCCAGTTTTTCATCGCAATTTGTGTTATGAGGAACTGGACACACTAATCCAGAAGTGGTCTAACAAGCACCAGGCAGAATAGCAAAATTACATCCCCAGTTTGCTGGCTACACGCCTGCTGCTACAGCCCAAGACCAGTCTGTCTTCACTGTTGTAAGGGCACATTGCTGTCCATAGAATCATAGATTGGTTTGGGTTGGAAGGCACCTGAAAGATCATCTAGATTCAACCCCCTGTATGGGCAGGGACACCTGCCACTAGATCAGGTTGCTCAAAGCCCCATCCAAATCCAACCTGGCTTTGAGCACTTCCAGGGATGGGGCATCCACAACTTCCTTCAGCAACCTGTTCCAGTGTCTCACAACCCTCATAGTGAAGAATTTCCTCTTAATGTCCAATCTAAATCTCCCCTCTTCCAGTTACAATTTTAGCTTGCAATCCACCATGACACCTGGTCAGGCAGAATGCACTGCTGCCTTGGGTTATTCTGTCTCAAGTGAAGGACTTTGTATTTCTCTGTTGAACTTCATGCAGTTCTTGTTGGACCTGTCTTCCAATTAGCTGGTATGTCTCTTGTCAATCCATTTTCCTCCTGGTTCACCTCTCCCTTGTCCAGCTTAGAGTCATTGGTAAACTGCATAACTAGGCATTCAGTCCAGTCATCCAGATTGTTTGCAAAGCTATTGAATGCTGTTGGACTCAGTTGTGTTCCCTGAAAAAGTTTACTTGTGACCAGCTGAACTCTGAGCCAGTAACTACTACCTTTTGAGCTTGGCAGGTCAGACAGTTTCCTTGTCTGCTCTAGGTCCATCTCTCATCAGTTTGTCAACAAGGACATTCTGGCAGCCAAAATGAATTAATCCATTCATGACATACACAACATACACAAAACATTCATAAATCACTAATCTAGTTCATTCTCTATCATGCTTTTTCTAAGTCAAATTAGTTTGAAGCTTTGAAGCTTTAAGTAAAAGGAAACATCTGTTTAACAGGAATTCAACTGTTTCTCTTCCCTATTTATGAGATTATGAGGGCCCTGAGGTTTAGGATACTATGTTCTGCAAACTTCTTCAAAGATTTTGTAAATACTAGAGAGACCGAAAGAAAAATATTCACCACAGCAAAAATCTATCTAATAATTACTGCACTGCAAAGTAGTTAAAATCCTCTGAGGTTCCCCTATATAAGGAAAGCAAAGCCTTGTGGAATTAAATGCAGAGTAAATATAACCACTACTCAGGTGAACTGCAAATGTGGACTGCAGACCTTTCAGACAGATCTACTTAGGTACTTCAAGGAGCAGCATTTATGGTAGAATAAATTAATCAATAAACCTGCCAGACTGACTAGCTACCTGAAAATGCCCTTTTAAGTATTTTGCATTTCCACTACAGATATCCCAAGTCCATATGAAATGCAGATAAAAAGAGTAATTTATAAAGTCATGTACAAAATGTCAAAACATACACATTCTGTCTTCAAGAATATGATGCACTAATACTGCCATGACATCATAACAATAGCCAAGCTCAATTTGCACAGAATATGAATTCCATTGATTGTATCTCCCACTACAACAATTTCAAATAAACCAGCTTAAGCAATGCAAGACAAGCTAGGGTTCCACTGGTAATAAGTGCGTATATTAATTGACAAGGAACTACAAAATCAATTTGCCCTTTCATACATGGAATGAAGAAAACAATCTGGAGACATTTGGACTAGAATCAAGAAAGGGTAAAGTGCATAAATTAAGACAGTATAAGGGACAACAAATACCTTCTGATTAAGATCAACCCTTATGAAAAATGAAAGATGCTGTCTTAAAATGACTTTTTTGAAGACATGGTCATTAATTGTGCATCAGTTCTTTTCTAGGTCAACACCTTCACCCATCTTTATCCCATTTTGCAGTCCTGTCACCCTGCTCTCCTCCCTCTCTTGCTTCAGAACACGAAGGCCCTACTTAGTCTCACCAGGTAAAGGAAAGCACCAGCACAAACTACTTGCTTAGTAGCAGAATTGCAGAAAGGACTGTAGGACAAACTCTTTGTGCTTTCACACAGCCCACACAAGCATTAGCTTAAAATATCACTGTAATGTATTTTTCAGTGTCACTTGGTGTTTATTCTGCTTAATGATCCTTTTCATGTTTGTGTACATGCACAGAATTTCAATACTGCTTTAGCAATATATTATGAGAATATGCAGCTTAATGGCTACAATTATTAGGCTAATAAATAATGTACTCTATGGAAGCTATAACTGCCTTGCTTATGAACAGATTCAAATATATTAGCATATTAGTAATAATTCAGGCAGTTAAATACACTTGAATTCAAGTTGTTGCACAATGAAGTTCCTCCAACACACAAATTATACAAACAAACTACATAATCTCACTCACTTTTACAAACTACTATGTAATGAAACACAGCTAACAGTTACCAGCTGATCAGCTAAATACTTAGAAGTACTAAGGAACCATTCCAGAATACATGGTGGGCATTCAGAACCTCAAATCACACAGCCTAACACACTTGACATGGCTTATTACCACCTACACATAAGGATGTTAAGGAAGCATCCTGTCCCAGCCATTACCCCTGAAAGCATTGTTACCATTGTAATCACTTGGTACTGAAGTCACCTTTGGGTGGTGTTTTCATCACTTGCCTTACTACTTCCAATGAACAGAGGCACTGGACTGGTATTGCTTCAGGTCAATGCCACTGGGAATACAGCCAGCATTCTGTTATCTTTCTAGAGCCAGGGCTGTTAATAATTCAGGAGTGCAGAGCTGAAATGGGAAGTAATGAACTGGGGATAACATATGGCTTCTATTTGTTCCATCTAACAATGGCAAAGGGAACACCCTAACTTGTTGCTGGCTTATGAGCCAGCATCTGTCCTGGTTTGAGCCAGGATGAAGACAATTTTCCTTTTACTCATTCTCTCCTTCCCTACCTGGGTGGGAGGGGGAGTGGATCTAGAGAGTTTTTGTCAAACCTAAGTCAAACAGTGGCAGTCTCCAAAAAGGGGAAAAAACAAATCATAAAAATGGGGCTTTCTTATCGCTGCTATGCAAATACAGAAAACAAGGTGCAATGTCCCTAAAAGCTTTTAGGTGGGATACTACTTTAAAGCATTCAGTAAGAAGAATGACAGTGCTATTGATCACTTCTGCAAAACAGTGGCTCCCAATTCCCACAGGATCTCAGCTGGCAATATGGGATACTGGGTCTCATTGAGGTCAGTCCCCATAGCTCTGAAGCTGCTGGGGACAAAATAACCACTTTGCCCCGGATGAAGCAGCCTGCAGTACAGCACCTGCAGGAACACAGCACGATTTCTGTCTCACAAAGTTTCACTGCATCCCACAGAATGATTTGTGTTGCTGTGTAAAAATATGTTCTCTCACACATTGCCAGTCTGTCACAGAAATCCCTTCCTGACTGGGAAGAGCAAGCAAACAGAACCAAGGCAATAAGAAAAGCCACAGATTTTAGTATGTAACCAACTTTTATACTTAGCATTATTTCTTTTATCTTGACTGTTGCCTGGTAAAAATCCACTTGATGATTGATTGCAACCATTGCCCGGTAATAACCTCTCTGCAAGAGAATGGTGAGCCTTTGTGTGGTGATGACTGAGCTGATTTCAGCAACAGGTATGAAGGAGACACCTAGAAATACCCAGGTATTTCTTTGTCCTTGTTGGAAAATAATCCCTTGGATATTGATGAGTCACAGGGTGACAATTAAGCTTGAGGGGGGGTAAGGAGGGAGAAGCCTTACTAACAGGATATAACAAATAGCACATTTTCCCTAAACATTTCCAAGTGGCTTCAAACCTCAACCTCTTCAAAATTAAGCAAAAACGTTTGCGTATGCCCCTCACCCTTCGTTTAAAATAACTATTTTCCGATTAGAATTCACAGGAGACTCTCCAGGAGGTAATGCGGAGCTGATCCCGAAACGGAGGACACCTGGTGGTGTTTAGCTGTTGGTGTATACAAACAGCAAGCCAGTTCTTACCCGTGTAAGAATGATGTTAATTGCTGCTAGTGCAGCAATTAACATAATCGTGCTTTAAATTAAAAAATAAACAAACACGAAGTGATGGTGATTTTAAAATAATGTAATTGCAGAAGTACACAGAAAATAGTTTTTTATTCCAGATGCTGCCTCTACTTTATGAAAATTATATAGAGTTATGATGGTTACATGACTATGACCATAGGAGGCTGCCACCTCCAACAGACAGCTGCTGTGGAAAAGTAGGGCAGATTCCCCACCACTGAAAAACTAAAGGACACAATGTTGTCACTTTTGTTGGGGAATATCCACCGAGGCAAGAGCAGAGGAAGAAGCAAATGAGCTTATTCTTTGGAAGCATTATCAGCACGGTGAGATCCTTACCACCACCCAAATCTCAGCATTTCTGAATCTGTGGAGAACCACCACTAGTCCATACAGAGGTGCATAGGGAAGCTGTGCCCAATTCCAAACTGACAGATCAACCCACAGATTAACAGACTGTAACTATTCAGATTTCCATACTAAATTAGTGAAAATTATGATTTTTATCTGAAGATGCTCATACTAAGATAATTCTGTGAAGATCTGTCACTGAAGCTTTCTATAATGATGCTTTGTGTGTGTGTTGAGCTTCATATACCACTTGGAATTGATGCTGAGCAGTCACCATCTGTGAGATTCCTTGACCCTAAGGACCTAGAGAACGCAGTGGCAAGGCACAAACAAACCCCACACCTGTAAATAAGCTTTCTAATTACATGGGAACTAGCCAAAAGGTGCATTTTATGGCCCATGGCAAAAAGTGAAATAAAGGCTCAAGGTCAGAGCTTGTCATGCTTCCTGATGAGAAACAGATCACAGGAAATATTAGAACTTGCTTGACTGAAAAAGAAAAAATAAAAGCAAAATCTGACTGTGCAACAGACAGAATATTGTACCTTTCCACACACAACTTTAACGAATGGAATCAATCAGAGCCAAAATTCTAAGTGAGAAAATGTTCTAAAAACCCCCAAGTACTTGTATCTTTTGAACCAGCACTGTCAACAGAAGAAATCTTATCTCCTTTGCTCATACCAGCATAAACATGTGGTAAAAGCATGATGGTGACCTGGTTAAAACTAGACTGATTTAAAAAAAACAAACCACCAAAACAAACCACAGTTGGTCTTAACCCACATCAACTCCCCAATCTGTTCTGATGTGCAGCCACGCAAACACCTACACTGATACAAGTGGCTAGAAGAAAACTGTTCCCTCCAACAGCAATGCTGGCTGAAAGTGTAAATGAAACTAAAGACCTTCTGGTGTTTGCAGATTTCCCTACCAAAGTTAGGAAAGCAAAAGTTAGTCTGAGAAACAGATTAGAGGCCAGGTTCAGAATCAGCGTGAGACATGAGGTAACTTCACACAAGCTTTCAGAGAAGCTCTTTATAGCCTGTCAGAATTTTGCCCCAAATCACACGCTGTTAGTCTCAAAACTAACCATGCTATCAGAAGCAAAACCAATTATAAAGTCATCCATAGATACAAGATTAAAAATAATAATAAAAAAAAAGATTAACCTAAAAGACACAAGAAACAGTTAAGGAAATACAGTAAAGAACACAGCTGCAGAGAAGCTGGAAGACAGGGTCTTTAAATTATTTGAACAAAATTAACCTCAAGGCCTCGAGATGTTTTGAGCTGGTAAGACAAAGACTGAGATTAACAACTTCACAATACTCTAGCAACTTTCTTTCCTAGATTTTCTCTAATGCAAAAATATTTAAACAAAAATGCTCCAGATATCTTAACCTGAAGGGCTTGCTTTGTTACCTTAATTTTAAATATTAGCCAACAATACAGTAACTTCCTTCTGAAAGTGCACCAGTCTGTTAATTTTCAAACAAGCTTTCCCTTTTTTTACTTAATTATCAGAGTAAGTGCACTCTGGGTCAACACTAGCATCATAAAAATAAAAATATATTTAACTACCTTTTACTTTCATTTTCATTCAATGAAATTAAGTGTGCCCTTAGAAGATAGAAGTTACCTGTTTTTCAGAGCTACAGAGTTAAGACTCCTAAGCAAACAGCCATTATGATAAATTGACAGAAACTTAGCATCCTACTCCTCAGCTCTAAGTTACTTCCACTTTAATTAGGCTCCTGGATGCAATTTAAAGGCAGGCTGGGATAAGAGTCTTCCTTATTAGCTAATCATTTTAATTCATAACACTTTATCTCAATTAAACATTTGTATACCTTCTGCTTACTCATGCTTTCCTCCAGATAATTCTAACAGGGAGCCACTGTTGTCCTACTCTCTTCTGGCCATCTCTTTAATAAAATGAATGATGGAGAATCATGGATCTCTTCTTGACTTTGCAGGTAGCTATAAAGAAGGTCAATAGAGTTTAGAAAATAAACTTGACCAATAAGCGAGTATAGATGTTTGAAAGCTTTCCCATTAAGGTTTCTAAGTGGTGACAAGAAGAACTAGTTGACAAATATGAGGTACTTATACCATCTTTCTTTGTCAGCTAATTTAAACAATTAAGTAATCAAATTAGATTGCTGACTAGCCAGGCAGGAGTTACCATTTATAGCAGAATGCAACAAGCACAGTCCCAGGACTTAAAGGTGACTGTTTTAAGTTTCAGCAAATATACCCATGAAATGGAACATTGAGTAAATTTAGTCATGCTAGTGCTTTAGATTGTGCCAAATTAATACAGCCAGCTAAAATAACCCAACCTTGATCAAGCAAATACTCAAATGGGTGAATTATAATCTAATTTGCACCCCAAAATTTTTGTCAGGATGACAAAAATCAGATTGTCCCATGAAAGTGTTTCTTTGGGTGTTTTTATAAACCATATTTTGTAGAATTAGAAGCTCCTCTCAAAAGTAATGCAAAGCTCTTTGCTAACCTAAGAAATAAGTAAGATTTTTGAAAGTGAGCTCAAGAAATCTACTGCTCTTTTTATAGCATGCCATGAAGTATTTTAATTATAAAAATTAATTATAATAATAAGTTGTTATATTGATCTATATTAATACTACTAATATTTAAAACAGTAAGGAAAGAATAGCATCCATGATCTGATTTAGGACTAGTTGAACCAGTGCCAAGGCACCACTGGGACTGAATCATAATCTTAGAGGAAAACAAGATTCGAAAACCCAGACATAGTTGGGCCTCTGGGACCTTATTATTCAAATAGTAAAAATTCAGTTACAATTTCTAATGTAAATACACTTTCCTTTTAGTATCTTGCAGTTTCTCTTCTGAACTTGGTTTTCAGAGTGTGACTTCAGAAGGAAGGGTCTGGCTGGCTGAGTCATTTTGATGTAGAAAAGCTCAGAAGCTTGGAGCTCTGCTGCAGTTTGATGGTTGCACCCACCTCACATCATTAAAGTTTTAGATTATTTGTCACCAGAAACACGGATTGTTCTCCTGCCCCAAGTGCTCACTTCCCAGATTCCTGATAGCCAGGTTCATGCACATGGTGATTTATCATCACAAACCAACCGTACAGATGGTGACTTAACTGTGGATAACAAACCGTGTTTTCTGTAATAGAGTTACAGACCCTTTCATGTGTGTGTTTAAAGGAGACGTTACGAGTCCAGTGATGTCTGATGGCTGAACCACATTTGACATTTGGCACAAGTTTGACATTTAGCTTGAAAATGCCTCAGACTGGATGTGGCCTCCCAGAGCTTCCTCAGAACAACACAGAGGATATCCTGGAAGGCTGTAAAAGCAAAGGAGGTAAAATGCAGCCTTTGGGAAGAAAGGTGCAGAGCAGCATAAAACGGTGAGGAAACAAGAGGTGCTTCAACCTTCCTGAGCCACTTGTGTCCATCCAGTCCTGTCCCCGAGCTCACCCAAGCTTGTTGTGCAGGACTTCAACGTGAAATCGTGTGAGACCTTCGTGGGCACAAACGTGATGCTTGGAGGCTGTGGTGTGAAGAGAATTCCTGAGAGAAGGAAGCCTTGGATCTGTAGGGAATACAGGAAAGGAAATAAGAAAGTGGGAAAATAAGGGAAGAAGGGGCACAGAACTTCGACGGCCTAAAAAAATTAAACTGACGCAAGGACGGGGCGAGGGGGACGTCCTGGTTTGAGCCAGGATGAAGCCTAGCAAGTTAAAAGCCGGGATAGAAGCCTGGAAAGCTAAAACCCTGAGCTGAGCTCGGCCCAGCCGGCCGGGCCCTGCAGCCGGGCCCGGGCTGGGAACGGGGCCGCTCTCTGGCACCTCTGCGGGCCTTACCCGGCGGGAACGCGGGGTCCCGGGGCTCCTGCGCGGGGAGGAGGGTGAGGAGGGTGCGGGGGTTGGGGATGCGGGGGTTGGGGATGCGGGGCCTGCCCTGAGGGACCCGCCCTGAGGGACCCGCCTGAGGGCGCCCCGCGCGCCCTTCCCTTCCCTTCCCTTCCCTTGCCTTCCCTTCCCTTGCCTTCCCTTCCTTTGCCTTCCCTTCCCTTGCCTTCCCTTCCCTTGCCTTCCCTT
>NW_009952486.1:635985-663270 GCF_000747805.2 Chaetura pelagica | reverse complement strand
GCTCCGGGGTGTTCCGGAAGGCGGGGGCGGCGGCCGGGCAGGCCGAGGTGAGCGCGGCGGGGCCTCTGCTTGTGGCTTGTGCACGGGAAGGGGCGGAATCCCCTCAGATCCCTTCCCAGATCCCCAGCTGGGGGGGCAGGTGTGTGGGCTCGGGCTCTGCGGGGTCCCGGTTGGTCCTTTCGGTACCGGCCCTTTCCCAGCTGTTAACAGCCAGGATTGCTCCTTGTGTCCTGCCTGGAGCACGTCCCGTAGATACGTGTTTAAATGTCTTGTTTTCCTCCTATAAAAGAAGCCAAACCGGGTAGGATTTCGGAGGTCAGACACCGCTTTATCCTTGCACAATAGATTGGGGAGAAAACCCGGTATTTTTAGTGCTGAGCAGCCTGGAGTGACGCAGCCCCAGGGCCGGGCTGACTGAGCAGCGCCCGTCAGAGCAGCAGGTCGGTTGTTGCAGGTGTGGGCTGTGAGCTTCCAGCTCCCTGTGTGCAGGGAACGTGTGTCCTGGTCCCTCCAGAAGGGCAGGGCCAGCCCTGCGTGTCACAGCCCCTCCGGGCTGCTGTCCTGGCAAGGGCAGGTGGATACAAGGGCAGGTCTGTGCTGCCAGCTCGGGGCTGGAGTTCAGAGAATCCCAGAATCCCAGGGGTTGGAAGGGACCTGGAAAGCTCCCCCAGCCCAACCCCCCTGCCAGAGCAGGGGCACCCAGAGCACATCACACAGGAACGTGTCCAGGGGGGTTGGAATGTCTCCAGAGAAGGAGACTCCACAGCCTCTCTGGGCAGCCTGGCCCAGGGCTCTGTCACTCTCACAGGAAAGAAGTTCTTCCTGAGATTCACATGGAACCTCCTGTGCTCCAGTTTGCATCCATTACCCCTTGTCCTGTCACTGGTCCTCACTGAGAAAAGCCTAACTCCATCTCCCTGACACTCACCCCTTACATATTTGTGAACACTGATGAGGTCACCCCTCAGTTCCCTGCCCACATCTCCCAGCTCCTGCATTTCAGCAGAAGCCCTGCTCCTCAGCAGTTTAAGCTGTTGTTCTTATGGGTTAAGATGTGGGAGATGTTCTGTGCCCCCACATTTTGGGGTGTTGAAGGTGGGTCACTTTCTAACAGGAAAAATTTGGACAGTCTCTGCTAGGCTGACTTCGAGAACACAGGAAAATGTGCAGCCTTTAAACTGCATTTGACATAAATGCTTGTGGTTTGGATTTAATTTCTTTTTCACTCGTGAAAAATCATTAGCTGTTAGTTTGATACTACATGTATTTTAGGTTAATGTGATTTAACAGCTCTTGCTTCCTGCCATATTAACCCAAATACTTTTCTCCTCATCCACAGGACAATATGCTGGACTTTGTGTTTGCTGTTGATGATTCCGTGACCTGGCACATGATGAACTTGCTAAAGAACAGGAGTCATTATTCCTTCCTAAAGGTTTTTGGGCCAAAACAGATAAGTAGTATACAGAGCTACGGAGCAGGGATTTACTACAATACTTTAGTGCCATGTAATGGTAGGGTAAGTACATTTTGAGTACGTTAAGTCAGACATTTGTGTGTGAAGTATTGAAATGATTAGGTTAAAGTGAATTCCCATGCAGAAAGCCAATCTTGTAGGTGGTAACTGGTTCTTAGCTTTGTGGTATCCTTAGTATTTATGTCTCCAAGTGATTCACAAACAGCAGATTAATTAAAAAGCAAACAGAGCAGCTGCTCGTTCACAGAATCCCAGAATCCCAGGGGTTGGAAGGGACCTGGAAAGCTCCCCCAGCCCAACCCCCCTGCCAGAGCAGGGGCACCCAGAGCACATCACACAGGAACGTGTCCAGGGGGGTTGGAATGTCTCCAGAGAAGGAGACTCCACAGCCTCTCTGGGCAGCCTGGCCCAGGGCTCTGTCACTCTCACAGGAAAGAAGTTCTTCCTGAGATTCACATGGAACCTCCTGGGCTCCAGTTTGCATCCATTACCCCTTGTCCTGTCACTGGTCCTCACTGAGAAAAGCCTAACTCCATCTCCCTGACACTCACCCTTTACATATTTGTAAACATTGATGAGGTCACCCCTCAGTTCCCTGCCCACATCTCCCAGCTCGTGCATTTCAGCAGAAGCCCTGCTCCTCAGCAGTTTAAGCTGTTGTTCTTATGGGTTAAGATGTGGGAGATGTTCTGTGCCCCCACATTTTGGGGTGTTGAAGGTGGGTCACTTTCTAACAGGAAAAATTTGGACAGTCTCTGCTAGGCTGACTTCGAGAACACAGGAAAATGTGCAGCCTTTAAACTGCATTTGACATAAATGCTTGTGGTTTGGATTTAATTTCTTTTTCACTCGTGAAAAATCATTAGCTGTTAGTTTGATACTACATGTATTTTAGGTTAATGTGATTTAACAGCTCTTGCTTCCTGCCATATTAACCCAAATACTTTTCTCCTCATCCACAGGACAATATGCTGGACTTTGTGTTTGCTGTTGATGATTCCGTGACCTGGCACATGATGAACTTGCTAAAGAACAGGAGTCATTATTCCTTCCTAAAGGTTTTTGGGCCAAAACAGATAAGTAGTATACAGAGCTACGGAGCAGGGATTTACTACAATACTTTAGTGCCATGTAATGGTAGGGTAAGTACATTTTGAGTACGTTAAGTCAGACATTTGTGTGTGAAGTATTGAAATGATTAGGTTAAAGTGAATTCCCATGCAGAAAGCCAATCTTGTAGGTGGTAACTGGTTCTTAGCTTTGTGGTATCCTTAGTATTTATGTCTCCAAGTGATTCACAAACAGCAGATTAATTAAAAAGCAAACAGAGCAGCTGCTCTTGCACTTTACGAGTAGGAGCAGTGTTTGGAATTAACAATTAAAGTGTTTGAGCAACTGGATTTATATTCCTTTTTACTTGCTCTCTGCCAGTTGTGGTTCTTGTAAAGTTGACCATGTGGTAATAGAGGAGTGGATTCTTACTGTTTTACATAAAATGCAAATATCTGACTTAGCAAGTTTGAATTGACATGTGTTGTTTGATGGTGAACATCCTGACCTGTGAAGCTTGGGTATAATTAGTAATTCCAGGTAAGTCCTACTCCTACATCTATGCCTAGACTGTGTTTGGCAAGGAGGAGTCTGGGGGGGAAATGTGACATCTCTCTCCCTTGGTGTTAGTTTTGAGTAACTTTTGCCGTGTAACAAACTCTACATAGGGAAAACAAGTTATTTTAAGAAAGATGGGAAATGAATTGAAGACAGTCATGGAGAAATGCCATGTGAGCAATATGTACCTACCTGAAGTTTCTCAGAGCACACATGATTGCAATAATGGTGGGTATATGTTGGAATTCTTCACAGGAGCTTGGAGAGGTGGAATAAAGTAGTCTGTTAGGTACTTGCCATTTTATTTAAAGGCCTCTTTAATGAGGGAGAAATTGGGGTTTAGAACTTTTTATGTAAAAAGGGATTTTGGATTTTAAGGTCCAGTAATCTTCACTATGAAACTAGACATCTCTAGGGGTCCCTTCCAACTCTTATCAGTTCTGTGATTCTTTGCCCTTGGCTCTTTGTGCCCCTACCTCATGCTGTACTGACTCAGTCATATGAAAGGAGCCTGTGGTCCTTTGCTATCCAGACATTCAGGAGTTCACTGCCTTGCTGTGGTGATAATCTTTGGAAACTCAGGATGTGTGAATTGCTAACAGACTGTTGCATGTTCATCTTTTCTCCAGTTACGTAAAATGACCTACAAACCCACAATTTGTTTTCTAACATCAAAGGACAAAATAAAAAGCTCCCAGATACACACCCCACCCCCCAGAACAGTACACATAAATGTCAAGGAGGTTTTTTTATGTTAAATCTGTGACAAACTTTTCTTGCATGTTGTCAATATCATAAAGGATACTGTGGATTATTCCAACTATTGCAAAATGTTTGACAGGTACAAACTGATCATAACCTTTCCAGAATCTCTTTATGGACAGTTGTATTTTTAATCTTCAGATCTCTCAAGTGTCAATGTCTGTCTAGACTAGGATTTTGGGGGATTTAAAGTCTTTTGCTTTAGTGATTGATCCTGAATCCTAGAGTGTCAGGTTGGAAGGGACCTCAAGGATCATCTGGTCCAACCTTTCTAGGTACTACTATAGTTGATATGAGATGGCTCAGCACCCTGTCAAGCTGAGACCTAAAACTGTCCAATATGGGGGAACCCACCACTTCCTTTGGGAGACTGTTCTGATGTTTGACTGTCCTCATGGGAAAAAAATTTCCTCTTTTGTCCAATCAGAATCTCCCCAGGAGCAACTTGTGCCCAATGACCCCTTGTCTTCTCTGTGTGACTCCTGTAATAGGAAGTGTCCATCTTCTTGGTAGCCACCCTTTAAGTACTGGAACATGATAATAAGTTCTCCTTGAAGCCTTCTTTTCTCAAGGCTGATCCTGGGGTGACTTTGTTGTAAATTTGATTCTAGAAAGGTCCACCTTTCCCCCCCCAAATATGCATGTAAGTGCAAATTATGTTTTTTCCTCCTGTGTTCCTTAAAACATCAAATTATTGTAATTTGATGCATCCAGATTTTTTTTTGAGTTGTATGTTTCTTAGAGTTAATGACAGTTATAGTAAAATTAATAAGTTTCATTTGGGAATGGTGCAGGTATATTGTTTTTCAAAAGCCTTTATTTTGCTTTTTCCAGATGATAAAATATGGTGTAATTAGCACTGACACCCTGATTGATGATTTGCTTCACTGGAAAACCCTCTATGTTGCTGGACGCCTGCAAAAACCAGTAAGTATTAGTCTGCTCTGTTATCTGTCTTGAAATGGAGGAAATTACAGGGCTGGAAAATTATCAGTTGTAGTTTTAACTGTTAAGGATCTATGCTTCAGTACTGAACAAATAACCTACCCTGATTTAGAGGTCTGGTCCTAGAGGGGTGATCTCTTAGAAAGGGAGTGAAATGTAATCCTTAATAGTATTCTGTGTTATGTGGAAAAAGCTAAAGGCAAGTATTTTCATCAGTTTTCTGGATCTAGTAAATCTTGGATAACTGCACTATATTAACTCCAAGTCCCTCTTGCATAAATGTAGTATTTACCTTTTACAAGAAATTGTAGGAGTCACCAAAATTTAGTGTATTTAAATAATGGAAATATGGAAAGACGAAATCTGCTTTGATGGGCATTTACTCTCTAGTTAATTGTATTCTAAAAGTATCTGTAGGTGAACAAACCATGAGTTAGGCATGTTGGTTATTCTGTGTGTGTCACGAAAAACGTGATCTTTTCCCTGCTCGAGTGCCTGATGCAGTGGGCTTTCAGCAGGTGGCAGCAGTGCTAAGTTGGGATTTCTTAAGCGGGGAGAGGGGAACTCTCTTCAATCCTTAGGACAGAAATAAATTTTGCCTTTAACAAAAAATGTCAGGTTGAGTAGATTGTCTCAGCAGTACTGGCTTTTCTCTGTCTCCAGGGACATAGTGGAGCATGACACAGGTTAGAACAGGTTATCTTTTTAAAGAATGAAACTATATAGAGTAAAATAACAATTCTGAATTTCACTTCAACAGTGAATGCCAAGTATTTATTTTCCAGGTAACTGCATTTGCTGCTGCTTTGATTTATTGTAGGATTTTTCATTTCAGTATAAATTAATTGTGCTTTGTGTCTTTTGATTAAATTTAATGGGAGCACATACTTGCACAAGAAGACAAAATTTGGTACTTTGGTTGCATGTGTGTTTAATAGATAAAAGAAGAAATCAGTCCAGATTATTTTCCTAAAGCTCACAGGAATTTGCCTTGAGTAGAGACTGCAGGACTTCAACCAGAATTGGACTGAAAGATTACTTGGTCAATGCTTAAAATGTCTCTTACTGTAGAACCTATAAAACCACTAACGAGGATTTTGAATCTTATACCATGTTGACCAAAAATGTTTGTTTAGATCTGTTGTACTGGTTTCAAATAACTGCTGGTTCTGGCTTCTTAACTGCTCTTGAGTTTTTGAAATGCATGTTTTAAGAGGCAGTGATAAAAAGCTTTTTTACCTCCTTACAAATGTACAATAAGCTTCATTTGGAGGGGACACAAGGTTAGGTTTGTTTTCTTATATACTATATAATCTCTTACATTCCATTTGCCATTTGTGCTAGGTCTGGACACAGTTGGCTGAAGCCAGAGTAATAACAGTTTAACAGTTTGTTTGGGAATTTCCTCCTCGCTCTCATGGAGAGGAGGAAGAGCTCAGTGCCTTTCTGGTGTCCCATTACAAAGCTGTCACTGTGAGTGAAAGCTATCCAAGCTATTCTAGCACATGAGCTAAAACATTTGCTCTGGCTTGAAAATCTTGGCTTAATTTTCACTGGAAGTTTTGTTTCTGTTATAAACTGGTTGCCTTGACCAAGTAATATTTCCAGAATGTTTGGCAGAATAGATGGAGTTTGGAATTGCCACTTAAAAATGCTAACTTTTCTTCCCAGGCTTCTTTGTTTGTGTTAGAGGTTTGTTAGGTTTTCATCCTACATAAAATTTATAATGCTGAGTAGCTGAATTCCCATTTAACTGTATTGAAAAACTGAGTAAGCTTAGCAGTAATTTCTCTGTAACTGACAGGTTTCCTGGAAAAAAGAAATGCTGCTGTACCTGAAAAGTAAAATAAATAAGTGACACATAATTCATTTACCAAGCAAGAAGATTTAAAAAAGCATCTGAATGTTACTGATTTCTTTGTTAAAAATAGTGTGATTGCCTTAGTGTAAGCAGCTATATTTACTGCTGGCCTGGAGAAACCACTGAGAGAAGGAAGCGTTTCATACATTGCAGTGAGGTGACGGAGCAGTATGAATAGAAATACCTTGTATTTTTAGAGAGGTCTTGGGAGATTTGGGGGGTTTTATGATATAAAAATTCCCATGAAGGAGGAACAGAGATTAGAATTTTTCCCTTTTCCAAATCTGTAAAACTCTTTTTTTGAGGAGAATGGAAAAATCTTACCTTGCTATTTAGCAGTGTATGGATGTGGCTAAATGGCAGACTGGAATAGAGCTTTTGACACCTGTCATTCTAGAATGGAATTTTCTTTGTTTGTGTCTCTGTGAGCACATGCCTGCAGTTCCTTGTGGATGTGTTTCTTAGCAGTGGAGATAGTACATTCCCTGCTTTACACTGTTGTGCTGGCTGAGGGTCATGCTTATTTATGAAACTGAATGCATCTTTCATTTAAAATATTTAAGACATGTATAGCCTCAGCTGTACTGTTAGTTAACTGAATTCTCTGTACACTGTAAAACCAGAATAAATTGGCTTCTTTCTTCTTTCCCCCGATGTGATCTGGGACAGTGAATGGTTCTTATTCTGAGTTCTCTGTACTGTGAAAAAGCCTTTCTTAACTTCGGTCTTCTTTCAAATTTACCCCAAGAATCAATATTCAGCCTTGTCATACCTCGGTGAGATAAGATTCCTCTCCATCTTCCTGGGAGACTTTGAGCTGCCTGAACTGTTTAAAATTTGCTCACAAATGGTATCTCTACTGCAGTGTTTCATGCATTTCAGTTTTGAAGCCCAGCACATTATTCCCTTTGAAAAAAAATTGTGTTTTATGCTAGGGGGTGTTTTTAGCAGAGGAGGAGATTATTTTGTTGCTTCACTAAATTCTGTGATCTTCCATGAGGAGGAACAGTGTCTCTGCTGCGTTTCATAATTTAAAAGGCTGTAGCTCTGCTGTTCTTCAAACATGCCCATAACTTTTTGTTATTTCCAGGACTAGCCTAAGGTAAAAGCAGTTTGTGTGGCTGTTCAGGGTGCCCCAGACTTCTCACTTCTGTCTTAAAGGTGCGCTATAGCAGCAAGTTATGCAGGTACATATAAGAGAAATAGCTGATAAGATTTTAAATATTAGTCCATCCCTATGGCTAGCCTGTCTTTCTCATTTGAGCTTATTTGAGCAAGCCTGTATGCATTCAGTGAACTTCTGTGGCTTACAAGGAAAGAAAACTTACTCTGGGCTCCCTGGTAGATCAATACATTTTATTTTAAAGTGTTGCATCATTGTCTTTCATTTTAATGCTAAAAAATACAAAGTAATTGGCAGAAGTTAGGAGGATTTCTAAAATGTTCACTTGTACATTAAACACTTTATTTAAAAAATCAAAGAGGGGAAAATATCTTTCAGAAATCCACCCTGGGCCAATTCCAGAAATTTGGTGTTAGGCAATCCCATGCTTTATTGCAGAGCAATCGAAACAAGCAGCCTGTGTACTTTTGCATTCACCACTGTACGAAAATGAGATATTGTTCTAGTTTTATCCCTCTTAGAGATTTCACCATGGTTAAAAATCATGTTCTGAATATAGTGTTGGCCAACCATGCCATTGCTTTGTCCATGTCCTTTTTATCTGAAGAGTTTTATGTAGCAGATACCTCTCATTTGCTTCCTCTCTTTACTGAATCTGGGTTAATTTATTTTTTTCCTGAAGTAGTGACTTGAAAGTATACCTGACCTTTCAGGTTATATTTGGGGGCAGAATTTCAAGTAATACTTGCAACTCATTTGTGTGTGAATGGGATTTTGGGGAGAAAAAGCAAGTTAGATGCGCTTGTTTATAACTGCCAGTGGGTTTGCATTTTAAGGTATTGTAGAGTAAACAAGTACATATTAGGAAGCTGCACTTGATAAAGAAGATAGCCTTGCTTAACCAGAACACTTGAAAAAAGAAAAAACGGGGAGTTTCTCTTCATGAGAGAGAATTAGCCATCTTATTGACCTGTCTGACTTCATCTATCTTGTGTTCTATAATAATGTTTCTTTTTTCTGTTCTGACCTACTATCTGATTTTTGTTCCAGTGTATTTCCATATCATAGGTGACTGAATTCTGTAGCTGTTCTTGAACAGTTTGGATGTTAAAAATAAACTTGTTTGTGGCACGTAGAAGCATTCAGCTTTAGTGATGTGTGCTTTTTGTGTATGTGAAGTTTCCATTGAGTTCACATTCTGCTCAAAATGCAAAATAAAGCCCTGCATCTTCTAAGAGGACAACTAGTATCTAAGAAGCCACTTGAAGCTTATGAGAGGAGTCCTCTATTAAAAAAAAAAAAGAAAAGAATGAAGATGAATAGGAAAAATTACCTCTTTTATTGGTATTCCATGGTCTTTCACCATGACAGTGGTGTTATTTCTTGCTGCTTAATCACGTAGGAGGAATTTCTGTTAATGGATTCATATTTACTGTTTTGATTCATCCAGAATTAATGAATATGAAAAGGTGAGTAGCTCTCCAGAGATTAGTTAATGATTGTTGCTTATGGCGATTCCAAATGTGTTTGTAAAATAGCCATTTGTAGCAGGCTGTGAATTTTTAAAAAAGGTGTTCTTTTCTGTCCTACTGTGTAGGAAAAAAAACACCTCCAGTCTTTATTGTACCATAATAATAGGATCTAATAGTAAATAAATTTCTTACTAATTTTTCATGTTGAATTGAGTTTCTAGCTCAATCTTCAGTAGCCCTTTCCTAAAGTCTTGATTCCAGTGCCTCTCCTTTTCCAGGTGAAGATCCTGACACAGAATGAGAACAGCAAGCTGCAAGCTGCCCTCGTTAGCAACCTGAAGAACGCGGTCACTGCCGCCTTCCTCATGTTGCCAGAAAGCTTCTCTGAGGAGGAACTCTACATGCAGATTGCAGGACTCTCCTATTCTGGTGAGTACCTAGTATCTGAAGTCTTTGAGGAGCAAAGCTGTAGTGGGAGGTGCTGAACTGCAGTAGGAAGTCCAATGTGTAGTAAGTCACCTGCTCCCTTGCTTTGCACCTGCACTGTTGCATGCTCCAATAATTGTATTTTAATGCTGTGTTACACACCAGCTTGGAAGGACTAGTTCTGCTTATTTATAGAAAATAGGTGTGGGTACATAAGCAAAACATCTTACACCTGCTGGATTTATGGACAGCTAAGTATGGGTGATTGAAAATGCTGAAATAATGTTTATTTTCTCTGTAGGGATTTTATTTTGGTTTTAATGGTTAAAAACCTTGGAAACAATTTTTTCTTTCCATGCTTAGTGTAGTGTTGATTTGTCTGATAGTCTGACCCATGCTTCGTTATCTCTTCCTTTTTGAATGTGCTGTGTTTAAGGTTCTTTTTTAGTTAATATAGAGGTCCAGATGATGTTTCTTCAGTGTACATTTAACACTCACCACCTGGCTGGTGTTTCTTGACTTTTTATTGGTAGAACAATTTCCAGATAAAGTGGTTTTGAAATAGGTATGAATTGGCTTGGAAAAAAAGTTAAGAAATTGCTTCAAATTATGCTTCAATGCAAGATTAATTATTACAATTTAATTCAGCGTTGCTCCTTTAATGTTATATCCTTAATGAAATCACTATGCACAAGTTTGGCTGGAGTTGTACCTCACACAACACTTTCTTGGCTCATATGGAAATGCAAGGTGTGTTTTTTAAAACAAAACAAGCCATGCATGGGTAAGGTTTATAAGGCACAGCTTGCTGAGTGGTGCTACTGGTCTTGATGTGGTACTTCTGCAGTCAGTGTGGTTTGCAGCTTGTGCAGCTTTTCCTCAGCAGGTTTTCTGAATTGTTGCCTGTTTGAAAGCCACAGTAAAGCAAAGAGGGTACTGACCATGGATGGTGAGGGGTTGCTCACCAGGGGTGTTTGTGCCAGGGCTGCTAACCTGCCCACCTGAAAACTCCTCAGGAGTGTCTGGATTCTTGGTGAGCACTGGTGACCGAGATTCTATTTCATATATCCTTTGAACCTGCAATTAACCAGAAATGTGGGAGATGAGTTACCATGCTGTAAGAAGTTGAAATTGGCTCTGCTGTGTGAACAAAGCTACAGCAGTAAGACTCCCAGTGGGGAATGTTCAAGAAAATGACTGTCAGTGACATGTTTGTGGGTATTTTATTTTGCTGCAGTTTTATTAAGTCTTAAACTTTTCAGAGGGCATACTAGAAGACAAAATTGATTTTATGTGTTACTCTAATCAGTCTCCTTGGAGACTGCTGGAAAGAGCTGTTCATGTGTTAATTTGGAAAACATTTATCATTTTTTTGAGAGCAGTGAGTCAGTACTATTTATATGGGACATGGCTTTTTGCACCTTGGCATAAATTGAAGTAAATTAAATAAGAGCAGCAAGTTGTCACCTTGCAACAACATGTATCTCCTGAATGTGGGAAGTGAGCAAATGAACTGATTGGGGATTTTGTTTGTTGAGATGTGCTACACTGAGCCTCTAACTCCGGGTTGGCAATGCTGGAAGCTACCAGTGTACTACTTAATAGAGGTAGATTAATGCTCTGTTGCAGACCGACTGTCTTTTCACTTACTGTCTTTGAAACTTTTCAATCAGGTATCATAAAATAGAGTGTAAAGATCAGTAATGTAACAGTGGTGTTAAAAGGAGTTGCTTTTTGAGATTACTAACAAGATACATGGCTCAGAGGAAGAGGTAATACTGTGATCTTACCGTGACTGCCATTAGCTGTACTTCAGGTACTTGATGGTGCAGGGACAATGCAAGTTATTGTCTTAAGATATTGGAAAATTGAAGGTTACTTGCTGCTGGATACAAAGGTTTTGGGCTGGTGTCAAGGTTTGAAGTAATCTGCTGAAAATTATGTATAGTTGCAAATAATACACCAGTGTCACTGCTGTTTTGAGGCTGAGCTTGAGAACTGGAGTTTTTTCATTGTCCAAGTGAAAATATGAACACATGGGTTGATGACATTATGGCATATCAGAGGCCACATAACAATTCTGAATCTTATTTTCTGGGCTTGAAGGTATTTGAATACTATTTTTTGGCTACTAGGTGTACCTCATTGTAAATAATAGGCATTGGTAGAACTGGAGAATAAAGTTTTAGGTGACAGTTTTGTACTTCGTTAGTTTCTGATGTATTTTCCTTTCCTGAGTTGTCAGTTTTTTTCCCAATGAATAAACTGTTTTTCTTTCCTTGTCTAGGTGACTTCAGAATGATAATAGGAGAAGACAGATGCAAAGTGCAGAACATAGTGAAACCTAATGTTCCCCATTTTCAGAAGCTGTACAGTAACATATTACAGGACTGCCCTCAAGTGGTATATAAACACCATCTGGGAAGGCTAGAGGCAAGTGTTCTTCAAACCAGTTTTAAATCAAACAAGTGGAAGTGCTTTATCAATCATACTGATAGAAGAATTATGCCATACACTAAGGCAAGCAGTTGCAGCCCCTGTTCTTGCTCTTGTTGTTAGTTCTGCAACCAGAAGACTTGCCTAAAATACCAACCTCTGCATATGTAGTAGCTACTGCTCATTTTATTTGAGTATGGGCACAGAACTAGAGCCCAAACAAGGGAACAAGAGAAGATAATTTTAAAATGTGTGTTCTAATGATTGCCACATGGAAACAGCATTCTAGGAAGTGATAAATAAACATATGGTTTATGTTAAAAAGATTGGACTGTAATTCAGAGGTGCAGCTTTCTTTGGTCAAAAACTGCATCTCATAAAAAACCCCTGGAGTGCTACTTATGAATATCAGTTGACTAAACTCAATTGAAATTCTGGCATTATCTTTAAATACCCATACAGAACCATTTTTCCCCTAGTATTTGGGAAACAGGTATCCAAAATGGCCAGTATCTTAAATTCCATCTTTCTGGCATAAGGTACAAGTGTACCATTGCAGTCTGGGGAGAGATGAGGTGGTTGGGGGCCCAGCAGCAGCTTTTCCTCTTGCAGTGTGCATGTCTGTGTGTGAATATTCAAGTGTGATACACATTTCAGCATGAAGTTACAAATAAATAGTATGACACATCTCATGGCCTTGGCTATCTCTTTATCCTCAAGTCACCTTGGTAATTTATGACACATCTCATGGCCTTGGCTATCTCTTAATTACCAAGGTGACTTGAGGATAATCTTGGTAAATATGCCTCCTTTGAGGCATTTGTGAGAATGCTGCAGTACAGGTATAAGCAAGGTTGAGTACAGTGAGCAGCCTTACTGCAATGCTTTGGAGCACAGCATAGGCCAGTCAGTATTACACTGCAGCTGTTGTCATCTTTCCTTATCAGGGGCTTTTAAGCAGCCTACTAGAAGAAGGATTGAAATGAATTTTGAAAAGAACCAGTAATACTTTATCTAAGAAAATGGCTCATTAGGATAATACTACCTGTTGTGTTACCTTTAAAGAAATATATATAGTATATTACAAATGCGTTGCTGGATAATAAATCTGAACTCAATTCCATAGTAGTCATTAAGGCTGTTGATTAAATGCCATAATTTTACTGTTGATTTGGAGCAAAGTGTTTAAATACTGTATGCCTCACACCTTGATGTGGTTATTGGCTGTTATTCCCCAGACTAAAGAGAATAACTGCTATCAGGAGTGCTGTGTAACAGAACAGAAACCTCTTCTACTCTGTGTCTTCAGAGTTACAGAGAAAATTTGTTCTTAAAAGATGGCTCAAAAACAATTGAAGGCAGACACTAGTTGTTACAGTCCTGGTTCAGGCATGGATTCCTCCCACAGAATACTAAGAGCCTGCTCATTCCCTCTGTAGTCAGTGGGTGATTCATCTGGATATCATTTTCTCCCCATTGACTAAAGGGAGTGGATAGGGCAACTAGACTCCTGTCTGATGTCTCCATGGACTGTCTAAAAAGTTGTGTGGGAGGAACTGAGCTCTTCATATTTTCCTCCAGTTTTGGAGAGATCTGCTCCATTATTTTTCAGTCTTTGTGCTTGCATTTTGTATCAGTGTGTACAGGCCTGTGCATCAGTATAATTGTATTAAAAAAGGGGTCACTGAATTTCTGATTTAGGTTGGAATATATGGAATGAATCTTTCCTTCAAATTATACAAACCATATGTGACTTGAGTTTAAAGCAGAGAAGATGTTTTTCAAACTAACTTGAAATGAGTGTGTCTGTAGTTTGATTATGTTCAGGCAGAAGAAACTCAACTAAGTGGTCTTCTGGGAGTTTTTTTTTCCATGTAGTATACTTTTGTTTCCAAAGGAAATTGGTTAGAACAGAAATGATACCGTGTCAATTGAATAGTTGCTTGCAGAGGCAACAAGATTATGTGAATACATTAGTCTTCCCTTGGATAAAAATGGTCATCTTTGCTTTGTCTTTATCCTTCATGTTCACAGCTGGGATACTGCCTTTCCCAGTGCTTGGCAAGTTTTCATGGGTGTGGGCAATGACTTTTAGAAGTGAAATGGGTTGTATTTGTCAGAGGTCAAAGATAGCCAAAAGACTTTTCTGGCTGCCTTGAAAAGGGAACTCACTTTATTAACACTGAATTTTTTTACTGTCTTATTTTTTATAACGTTCAGATTGATAAAAGCCCAGAAGGTCAGTTTACCCAACTCATGGCTTTGCCAAAGACTTTGCAACAAAAGATAACTTCTCTGGTAGACCCTCCTGGAAAAAACAGAGATGTGGAAGAAATCTTAATGCAAGTTGCCCATGACCCTGACTGTGCATTTGTGGTGCATCAAGGTAGGCCTAGATCAGTGCCTGTAATCTACCTGAAGACATTATAGGTATACAGAACTATATTGTACATGTTCTTTGAGTCGAGAAGGATGATTTAGAGAGAAGAAAGCTGAAAACAAGAAGTTTGTCTTGATACACATCTGCAAAAACATGGTTTTGGGTTTGTTTGATTTCACACAGATTCTCCGAAATACTAGTAAATAGCATCCCTGCTGATATAAAAAGAGATGTTTTGGCTTGGATTCTGAAGGTAGTTATCTTTAGGAATTAGTGTGACCTGCTTAGACCATCTAACTCTGGGATGCTTACACCTTCAGGATTTCACTGGCTGGCATAAGCTCATCTAAATGCCAAGCTATATATCCTGTGAGTCATACATTGCAATGCTAAGTTGATTTGCTGGCTTGCTGACATTACCTTTCCCAATTTTCATAGCTCTGGCAGGGAACTCAAGCTTTGAGGAAAAAGATTGAGGTGTTTCTTATTTTCACAGATAGCTTTTCTGAGGCAAGATAATGTTGTATGAGTGAGTTCAGGCTTATTGCAGACATCGGTGCTTTATTTCTATGCAGAAAAAATGGAAATGTTTAGTACTTGAAGAGTCCTCTACATCTTTCAAGAACTAGACATATCAAGCAGTTTATCTTCTTAGGAGAACAAATCAAAACGCCTCTTTTGTGGCCAAAGATTTTGCTTATTCAAGAATCTGGGTAAAGGATAGGACAAGCTGTTTGGTAATCCTACAAGACAGCTGATTACTCAAGATGAATTGCATTGTCCCTAAGTATTTTGCTGGTTCCACATGATTTGTTCCCTTCCCCACCCCTACCCCCCAAATTATTGTATCCCTCTTATTATTCATGTATTTTCTTAAGTGTCGTTCTTCATTCTGGAAATAGCTCTGAAAGAAAGATTTTTAAATAATATTGAAATTATATTCTACAGTCTAGTTAATGCTGAAGAGTAACTTTCAGTTTGGAAGACTTATTCTGGGACTGATGCATTTCTGCATTTTGAAGTGTTTAGTAATGTACTGTAGTTTTGTACTGCATACATCAGTATGCTTTTATGTACATATGTATAGGAGAAAGCTTAGTACTTTGAGAAGAAGTTAAGATATTTTGTTTACTATTCCATTAATACCTAAGAACTACTGGACAATGAGAACTGAATGTGCCACAATACAAAGTGGTAAACAAGCCTTATCTGCAAAACCTGATGATTAAAAAAAAAGCTGGACAAGCACTGCACAAGATATAAATCTCTACTTGATCAGAGAACTGTGAAATCCCAATTTTATATTGAAGTAAACAATGAGCATAATTTCTTCTGCCCCAGGTTAATCTGCCAGCACATACATGAAACAACTCTGAATCCTTTGTGACTAATCATCTTAGTAGAGAGATAATAGGAACACTAATTTAATAATTTTTAACTGGTTTTTGTCTGTTTTAATATTGGGGGTTTTTTAATGTTATACATAAAATAATTCAAAATGGCTTAGAGAGTATTTTCCATTAGTATGACATAGCAGAACAGAAACAACCTTTCTCAGCTTAAGTGTGTGTTTCACTTTCAGACTGGCTTGATTGTATAACTGGAAAAATACTTAACTTTTTTGTGTATCTTGGAGCATTAAAAAAATCCCCACAAAACTTGTAAGATGGGTAACATCTGTGTGCTTTTCTATCTGCAGGCATTTCGGGAATTGTGAGATCTTCCAGTATAGTGCAGAGTGCTAAAACCATACTAACAGCTGGTAAGAACGTGTGTGATTTCTGTCAACATAGGCCTTCTGATTCCACAAAGTAAAGATTATAGAGCCCCCAGACTGTCTTGTAACAGGAGTTTAAATAGTAGACTTTTTTGGTGTCCAATTGAAAGTTCCTGGAAAAGAAAAGTAATATTTAAAGCAGAAGTTTTATATAACTATTGAGAAATTGTAAAATACCAAAAGGAATTGGACTCTATATGATTCTTAAACAAACAAAACCCCTCAAGAACCCAAAAGTAATAAAAAACTTCTGACTTCAATTTCATTTTATATGGGGGCTAGATTTGGCCAGTGTGCCTCGTTCTGCTCTTTTTATATTAAAGAAGGTAAAGAATTACTTTCAAACTTAACTCTGGCTTTCTACAGGTGAGTGGATCCCTAAATGGTCAGTACATAATGTGGTGTGTTTTGTAGACAGAGGCTATTTCATCATAAAGTAAAGGAGAGGGTGAGTTTTGAGGGAGGAAACTTTGAGAGGGTCCCATGTTTTTGTCACGCTCAGAAGATGGGTGTGTATTTAAACATGTGTTATTCCAAACTAAGCCTGTGCTTGGTGAGCATAGAGTGTCACTGTAAGTCATCCTTCACAGTTAATTACTTCAGAAAAAGAGTTGAGCATTACAAAGTCAATGTGAGAGAAGGCATAGAAGGGAAAAGGACTTGCTTCTGTAGAGTCATGGGAAAACTAGATATGTTTTTCAGCTATCAAAGTCTTCCTAACTGGATGAAAGTTACTGCTGGTTATAAAGCTGGAGCTTTGTCCTGTTTTATGAGTTCTGGAATGAAGCTGATTTTAAGGTGACCTGATTTTACATTTTAGAAAGATGAAAGCACTGCAGTTTGGCTTAAAAGAAAGACTTAAGACCTGAACCTTCATTTACCTAAAACTCTGATCAGGAGCTGCCGGCAAAGTGAAAAATCCTTGCTGCTTGGTGATTTTCTGATTTCATTCTTGCCTATTCCTAATTCCTCCACAAAAGCAGCTTTATACAAATGATGCTGTTACAGGTTTTAAAAGCAGCTGTATTGTTTCTGACTGAGCAAACCTTATCCAGACTTCCACAGCTGCTGTTCCCTTCCCATTCAGTATTGAAGTTGGTGGCTCCATGTTATACTTCCTATCTCCTTGTAAAGAAATACAAGTTGCACAGCTCTGGACTGGTGGTCTATTAGTGGTCTGCAGAGTAAAAGAAGCAGGAACAGCTGTACTTTTTATATGCATTTGCTAATTGTCCAGTTCTGTTAACTGGAAGAAGTCTGACAAAACTATTACCTAGCTTTGTTTAGTAGCTGGAGGAGACCAAGGACATAACTGCAACTGGAAAAAACAAAGTTTGTTTTTTATGAGTTAGGCATATTGTGGGTATTAGTTTCTAATGTGAGGCTTCCAACCAAACAGGTGATGTTTTTCTTCTAGAGTTGTTGTCAAAATTACTTGCTGGTGGTCAAGAATTCTTGCATTGCAGCATGCCTCTTTTAGAAATACCAGCTCATGACCTAACTGTTTCTAGATCCCCTGAGAATAGATTTTATAGAGGAAAATAATAGGAGGGGAGGAGTCAAAGACAGTATTATCATGTTGAATTCTGTGCCTGTGGAAGTCAGTAGCCTGTGTGACCCATGTTTGTGTGTAACTGCAAGGGCATGAATAAAGAGTCAAGCTTTGTCAGATTATTTATGCTCCCCTTCTGTCCTGATAGACAGAAAATAATCTCTGGGAATTGTTAATTCCTTTTATGTGCCATGCAGTAAATCACAGCCTATACTGTTACTTGGACTTTAGGGAGGTCCTGATGAGTCTTGGAGTAGGACTTGTAATTTTTACTGTCTTCTGCTTTGTGTACCAGAAACTTGGTATTTGTGAAACGCCTTTTCTTACCTTTGTCTTTTTGGTATATTTATATGTAGTGGCTTTATTTTTTCCCTCTAAAACAAACTCTACTTGTTTTCTAACCAACCAGTCCCATAGAGTAACACAGCTAAAAACTATTTTCTACTAGTGATTTTAGTGTTGAAAATGCATGTTTTGTTGTTTGATTCAGTAAAGCAATTGTGATCCTTTGCCTCAGACACAAGACAAATTTGAGCAAGGAGGCTTGGGAGAGTTTTTTAACTTTTAGCATAAATGAGTTTGTTTTATTTTAACCATATTTATACACTTCTGCCAGAATCTGGCCAACACCATTATCAACAGAATTCAAGATTTGTTTTTGGGGGTTACTCGCGGATGATGTGCTGAGGGAAAGGAGCTAGATTTGGGAAAGGACCACTGGGAATGCTGCTGCTCCTCTTGGCTGTCAGGTGCTGCTGCACATCCAAAGAGTGTTGCCTCACTTGCTAACCTTGCCCTGCTCCTCACCAGTCTGGGTGGGGGCCTTATCACAGCACGACCAGTTTCACTGGCTGACAATGGAGAGAAGCACAGAAATAGTGTTTTTGTCATAAACCCCTCCATTGTAGTGCACATGAAAAAAGAAAGTAAATGTAAAATAAAGTAAAGTTTTGTCATAAACCCCTCCATTGTAGTGCACATGAAAAAAGAAAGTAAATGTAAACTGTCCAGTGGTGTGAGCTCAGTATTTTTTCAGCTGTGATGTTTGTATGATCTTCAGTGATCTTCCCTGGAATTTAGGATGGATGGGTTTCCGTGGCATTAGGAGTGAGTTCATAGAAACCTTTTGCCAGGGTGTTTTTTTTTTTTTAATAATAGATCTCTCCAAACATTTATGATAGAGTTTATGTTGAATCTTGCTGTGTCTTGTAATGAAGGTTTCCTCCCAACCTCAGTTTCTTAATTTCAAGGATCGGTCACTAGAGGGAGGCAGTAACGCTGCTCCCCAGCTTTGCCACTTCTCGGGGCTGTTTTCAGCTCATGGCCATAGAGATACATCCAGCACACAGGCAAAACTTTGGGGCTCCTACATTGAAAGTATTTGCTTGACTCATGCAAGGAATGTGTATTACAGAGAGGTGTTGAGCTTTCCATTTCATCCTTTCTTTCTTCATTCTTTAGCCAAATCTTGTCTAATATTCAGTTCCTCTAAGACCTATTTTCACACTTTCTAGTAGACTTTAAGAAAAGTATTATGGCCCTGTCCTTCTGCAGTGCTTATGCTAAGAATAGCAGCTAAAATAAGAGAATTAGGAAAGAGATTTATGCAATCAGTGACTCCACTAAATAAGCTCTTGCCCTAACAAGTACTTTTGTCCTATGTCTGTTTGCAAAAGAATTGGTTTTCATTTCATGGCCATCATTATTTTTGAAATGTAATGGGGGACACAAAATTATTTCCTTAGCTGATAGTTGTGTCTTAACAACAGCAAAAAAGAAGTGAAATGCCCACTCTCTTGTCTGCAGCATGTTTCTAAATTAAATGGTAAATCAGGAATAGTCATTGCTGAGATGGCTGTATATTAACATTATTGGCAAGGAGCACAAGCAAAATAAAGAATTTCAACCAATTTAAAAGCAATTTTTTCATTTTTCTTTGCCAGTGTGGTTTTAAAGTTGAGCTCAAGCTCTGTGTTTTTGTTTGTTGTTAAATGCCCTATTTAGTTTTTGAAAATGGGCCTGTGTATTTCTTTGAGTCTGTGGTGAGGTTGCCTCTGTTTCCCATTAGAGATGGCACCATCATTTGATTTGTTTTCCCACATAGCCAGTCTGCATGGTCTTTGGGAACTGACTCTAAAGTTCTTATATTTAGCTCCTCTGAAGAAGATGTTGATTCTTCTTTAGCTTAGATTTCTTCTTTGTATCTTACTAGAGGAATCCTGCAAGCCTTGATAATTTCTTAGAAATAAAATACTGTTAAGTCATCAGTTGAAGCAATTGTTGAAGATACTTTGAAGTTAGCACAAAGCTGCTCTGATTAACATTTGTTTTCTTGGGATATTAGTATGTGATGTCTTCAAGGAAATTTTTCTTTTTAAGTATAAATCTTTCTCTTTCAGTATAAAAGCACTTCACTGTAAATACATGTAAAAGATTTTCATGTGTCTGTGTATGACAGGCTGACAATATATATATTTGTATATGTTTATGTTATAACTATATATATTTAGTCTTTCCTTTCAAAAGAACATAAAGAATACTATGACCAGGCATATCTACTGGGAAACTTTGGAGGACTTACATTATAGCCAAATTACTATCTTATAACACTAACACTTCCAAAAATACTGAACATAGATCCTTAAGTAAAACCAGATACAACTTAGGTTTACACTGAAATGTTGTGGTCTTGATTCCATGTGCATTCAGTCTTTGTTCTGCACCATATAGTGGAAAAATCTGAAGGGGAGGTGGAACCACCAAGTCATAGATTCATAGCTAAAACAGAAAGACATTTTCATGTGGTCCAACTGCTTCAGATTGTGAGACTGAGCCATAATTACAACGATTAACTTTTACTACAGATGTGACGCATCACCCTGAGGGCTGCTTTAAGAAACCAGCTGTATGTATAAACTTGTATTTTGCTTTGTAGCCTAATGTGCTAGGACAGAAATGTAAGCATCTCATTACATAAGGCTCTCATGGGTGGAGTTCAGTGGAGTGCTCCCTGCAGGAGGAAAATATGAAGGAGAAAAATCTCTTCATGTTGAGCTGCTGCAGGAGGCAGGGTAGGTTGGCAGGCTGGTAGAACAAGCTGACTTCAGGCTGCAGTGCCTGCACAGTTAATGACAGTCCTGCAGGGTGGTACCAGCTCTGTCACTGGGGATTTGTCACACTGCACTTCCAGAAGGACACTGACTTCACTGGAGTGGCAGAACAACATCCATTCTGGAAAAGCCTTTTCCAGGGGCTGTACCTAGGAGATTGGGCAGTGATTTTCAAAGCCATAGAATAACATAGTTCTAACTTTGGAGATTGGAACCACTTTTTTTCATGTATTGAGCTCAGTCCTGCCTTGTTCTGCAGCTGGAATTCTTACACTGTGCTATTTTACTGCAAATATGTGAGACACTTTAGAGTTTACATGATTATTTACTTGTTATTTGAGATGCTGCAAAGAAAACCCATCGTGACTTCATTAGTGTGCTTGCTTTTAGCAAAAACCCATTAAATACAGAAAAGTCTGAGCTTACATGTGGGATGCACATGGTTTTTGTGGTGTTGTGAGTTGAAAATACATGTATGGATGATTCCAAAGGTAAAGTTGAGTGTATTTATATTGAAATTAGAGACATAATAAGAGCAAAACTGATTATATACAGCATTTCTGTTATGATAGGTTTTTTTACTCTGTCACATTCCTTCAGAAATAGAGCATGTACTTTTCCTCATTGCTGCATACTCCTCTGACTTCTTGTGACTCTAGACTGCTAATACTGGATGCATCTTTCACCTACAGTGTTTTTTTTCCCTTTTTATTAATTTCTAAGGTCTTTTCAAAATAAAATATGATAATAGCGTTTTTTCCCCCCAGAGAAGTCCAATGCAGAAGATGGCTAAACTTGGGTTTAAGTTGTTCGTTTATTCTAGAAGATTTTTCCATGTGTTCTGGTGTGTCACACTGTGTGACTTTTGGATGAATTGCTAAATTTTGTCCCTCTTGTCAGGTAGTCAGTGTGCTATTAAATAAATGTTAAGAAAGAGTGCAGTAAGTATAATATACCATACTTTTTAATCTGTGTAAGTGTGAAAATTAAAGCTTTTTGTGCAGGATGACAAAGGTTGTCTTCTCAGTTTTGAATTTGTAAGGGTATAATGAGACTGTGTTGCAATCTGGGAAGTCACTCTGTTTTATGTTGGCTTATTTTTTTGTTTGTTTGTTTTGGGGTATTTTTTTCATCAAAAAGGGCTGGAAGGAGGAGAAATAAGTAGATCAACCGACTAGGATCTCCTGAAATGCCAAGACTAACAATATTTTGGTTTTAAGTTTCCCAATAGTAGATGACTAAACCCCGAAAAAAAATCTGTCTTTTACTTTAGGTCTGTAAGAGAAGGCTCAGCTCTGGTAGAACTTCAGAAAGTGTTTATCGGTACACTTTAAAAATTGTGTGGTTCATCCTCAGTCCCTTTTAAAAGCTTTTAAAAGCTTGGAGATAATGACTGCTGCAAAATGCTTTAGGAAAACTGAGAAATGCCTGGCTGGAGTGCGGGCCAGGTGCAATGGTTTGGTGTTTACCAAAGTTCAGTACTTGTGGGCTACTGCAGGATGATGCTGGAGTGTAACACACATTCTGGTTTCATAGAAGGTTTATTATAAAGAACTAACAGGCAGGTTACTCTGAAGAAAATTGGTCCTGACAACATCCCTGTGACAGGTTATTCACACTGTGGTGTCCCTGGTGTCCTTCTGATACTGGCAGTGTTGCCAAATTATTGCCGTTTGTCATCTTAATTTTGCTTCTTTAAGTTCACCTGGGTATGTGCCTTGTTAATCTATTTTTCCTTACCCATTATCATTTCAGTGTTATCTTTCTTACCTGAGGGCACAGATGTCATTTCATCATGCAATTTGAGCATTTTTATTCTGGTGCAGGTGTGCTGCTCTCTTGGTAGTCGCTATTAGTTAGGATTAGGCAATAACAAAATACTCAAGGAGGTTATAATGTACTTTACAACTTGTTGAAACCAGAACAACTTTCCACCTCAGCAGCCAGCAGCACATTTCCTATGAAAAAACCATTCTGTTTTCATTTTTAATGCACAAGCCTTTGCATAAGCAATGCTCTGGATTTGTTTGTCCTGGAAATCTGCTGGTGGTGTGCAGTGTTTGAGTACATTTAATCAAGATGGGCATCAGCATGATGCTTCTCACTTCCAGCTGTGAAGAACTGGTCTACAGCGAGGCAGGCAAGTGCCTGATGTGTAGCATCAAGCAAGGCTAACTAGAATCTGGTGTGCAGAAGCAATTGGTAAAATAGGGTTTGAACTTGAAATGCTCTTTGTCTGCCAGTTATGCAGTTAGCTTGTCTTGCTTGAGCAGACTGGTTTTTTGTCCTGGCCCACCTCCCTCTCTCTTTCTTTCTCTCTCTCTCTCTCTCTCCCTCTCCCCCTCTCCTTATCCCTTCCATGAAATTCAGTTGCACAGCTTTGGGCATTGCTGTGGTTCTAGATGATTAGGCCTCATCTAATCTACAGAATCTGGTGGTGGGCTCCTGTCTCAAGAGCCAAGATGCTTTGACAACTAGATTCCTCTGTCAGACATGGCCAGTTAATTAATCTGCATGCCTAACAGCCTGATTTCTCTAATGAGTCCTGCTCAAGTGTCCTGCTACTGAACGTAATCTGAGGTTGCTGGTGTCCATTACCAGGCTGGAGCACAGTCATCTTTGGCTGGACACTCTACCTGCCAGTAGATCAAAAAGGGCTTGAAAAACATCATGTATTGTCTTGCTGAGGCTCTGCAGCAGGCACAGATGTTTTAAAAGCCTTCCTACTTTTAGCAACAATAATGTAAATGAGAGTTTTCCTTCTGTACTAGTAGATATTCATGATCAAACTCTTGACATTTGCTATGCCTCAGTCATTGTCTGCACAGTGTGCTTGTGGGCAACATCATTAGGCCTTCAGAATGAGCCTGTTATCTTTTGCATGCTTTGATACTATTGAAATTATTTTTATGGTCATTATTTACTGCATTATAAATATCACAAGAAGGTTATTTGTGTGTCTGTCTGAGGGATTAGGTGGTCATTCTTCCAGGGAGATGTTTTACTTAATATAGTAAGAACCTAGTGTTTGAGCCTTCCTAAATGTTGGTATTTTATGGGTTTTGTGTCTTTTTTCTCTTTTCTTTCTTTTTTTTTTTTTTTAGGGGCAAAGAAGTCTCTAACTTACAGTATGAAGAAACTATATAAAATGACAAAAGGATGGTTAAGGAAAACATCTTGAGTCTTGACATACTGTGTATGGGTAAATAAATGGTACTTTTTCTCTAAATATTTTTCAGATGTTGCTTTGTCTACTTGTGAAGATGAAAGTGCATTTAAGAAGTGTGTTCTAATAATTTATATGCCCAGTTTTACTACTAAAAAAGGAACTTTCTTGATGGGGGAAGGTTTGATGGTAAACAGGGGAAAGGAATTATACTCTGTAAATACTGAAATTAATTTTCCTGTGTACTATAACTTGGATTTTCAGAAACCCTGCATGAAAAGGATTGATTGTACATATGAACTAAAAACCAAAGCCACTCATTTTCTATGTATTGCTGGCTTTATTTTCCAAAATACCCTCAGGGGTCTGCACTACCACAGGCTCTTTCAAAATATTCACTGTCCCAATTTTAGTTCTCTCAGGGACTTAAGGAACTGGAGAGTCCATTGGGCTTTAAGTAGGTATGAAGTTCATCCATAGAATTCTTCTGAGGATGCTTATGGGTGCTTCTGCAGGGTAGACTTCATGTAAAGCAGTATTTTTTAAGACATGTGACATTTTGAATCCAAAACCTTTGCAAATGACTTTCAGTGTGGGAAGGAGTCTTTGAAATGAGAAGCTTGTCAAGTATCAAATCCTTTTTCCTGCACACAAGCTAAAACTTGTTCTCCCTTGCTTAATTAAATTAGCTGAACTACAGAAAACTGGACTTCTACATAACAAGTTACATTAATCATGCCATTGGACAGATCTGGCAGTATTCACATGTGACACAATCAATTTGGAGCTTCTACTGTAAATAGAATATGTTTTTGCACTGAGTTAGCTGGGTTTGCTAATTTTGGATATTTTTCTTAATAGAAATGAACAGAACACTTTATTTGTGAGAATGTCAATGATAAAAATAATTTAAAAGTAAAAAATGGAAATAAAATGTTTTTTTCCTGATTGGCTTGTATTTTTTTCTTGTGTCTTATATGATCAGCTGGGCCATCTCAAGCCACATTTGATTTAGTGATCTCACTTAAAAATAAATAAATATTGGAATTAAATTGGCTGGTAATTGTTTCCAGGGAGCAGCTCAAAGCATAAGTATAAGAAAGAAGACAGAAAATATATTTATTTTTGTGTAATGTGACTCATTCAGACTTACTTGAATCACAGGGGAACTTTTTAAAATGTTGCTTATTTTAATTTTTAATTCTCTTGGAAAACATTTTACAGTGAAATAGTGACTTTCTAAGATCATAGGCAGATTTGCATTATCTGCTGATGAGAAATTCAGAATTTGTAAGGCAGATCCACTCAGATGTCCCTTGTCTGATATTAGGAGGCTGACCATCCTTTCACAGTGGCATAATTCTGCAAAAGAAGTGACTCCAAGTAGAGAATGTTGGTGTGGTACTATCATTCTGGGTAAGGAGTAAGAAGCTGAAGTCCTCAATTTGAGAAGTTTGTAAGAAAGGGACCCTAGGGAATTTAAGCCACTGCTTAAATTAAATCAGCCTTTGTTTTTTGGCTGGATTTTTTTGTCTGTTTGCTTTTATGAAGAGGTTCCTTTCTGGATAATCTAGAAGTCTTTAATACAGAATAAACCCTATCAACCTTAAAGTTAACTTCATATGTAGTGAAGACTTGAAATAGCCATAGGTTTCTTTACATTTCAGCATCAGCTCTACTAAAAAGAGGTCTGAAATCAGATGTTAACCTACTTAGGTGTGCTCGGTGGAAAATTCTTAAGAACAGAGAATACTGATCCCAGTGGTAGAAACAGACCCCGACAGATACAAAACTTTTGGACAGATGAACAGCATGAGAAAAGATTTGGGATGGAGTCATGACCCTTTGAATGAAATAGTTACCAGGTAAGAAGTGCAGTGCTGGCAGAACTGCCTGGTTTTGCCATCTTAACGAGGTAACAGCTTTGCTTTTCTGTCCCAAATGAAGTACCCTGGGGGGGAAACTGCATATAGGCAGGAGCAGGACTGGTTTTTACACCCCCAGTTTGGGGTTACCCAGTTGGGGTAAGTTTTTTGTAGGGTCCACTGTATTATTTGGAAAAATAGCCCTTATGTGTGAAGGTCTTAGGATACAAAAAGAAAAAAAAGGCAACTAAAGTTGACAGCACATAATACATTAACTCCTTGTGGGAAACAGGGCAATTTAAAAAATAACCTTCTGCATCAATAATTGGCAGAATGATTTATTTCTCTTTAATGTAACCCAATTGTATATGTTCTAGGCTTTCTTTTGTAGTTGAGTTGATTTTCTTCTAAGGCTGTGTAGGAGTGAGCCTTAACTCCTAAGGATGCTCACCACTGGTGAGGGTCTGTCCTCAATAAATTCAGTCTTACTGAAATTGTATTTGTCTCTGTGATGTGTGTGAATTCTGCTCCTGTAGTCAACTCTTGGAAAATGAATACTGTAAGCAGAAAAATATAGTTGTTTTTATGTTTTTTTAAAAATGCAGCCACTTGCTGTGCACTGGCTTGTTAGAGATCTGTTCCCTGTACTGAACAGATTTCTGGATAATTAGGGCTAGCTCCTAAAATGCTATTTCAGCTTTTGTCTCGTTTATCACCTCTTTATGTCTGTAAACAAAAATATAACTTGCATTTTTGCAATTCCCAAAATTCCCTCAAGGATGCAGGCTTTCCTGGGTGCTGTATAGAAATGTTCAAGCTGAAAAGAAAAAAAAAGGGTATCTGTGGTTGCACAGATGGAGCAAAAACTTAGCCAAGGATAAGCAATATGACAAAGCTATATTAAAAAAAAAAAAAGTAGGGAGTGGCAGAACTGAACACTCTTAATTTTTAAGGAGCTCAGGGAGTGATATCACTGGACAAAACCATCCTGACCAGCCTGTACTACTTTATTGTCGTTATTTTGGGGGGTTTTTTGTTTGTTGTTTTGTTTTTAACAAAAAGGTGAGGATGGGGCTTTCAAAACCTGGTTAAATAACAGCACCACAGGATGTGCAACCAGTGGCTCATAAATTATAACTGCTTCGAGCACTAGTTGAGAGAGATTGTGTGTCACAAGATTGCCCAACATCTGGTTGAGAATTCTTACTAGCAGAGCATTTAATCACATGCTTGACTTAAAATACAAACACTACTACTGTTGTTGAATAGGTACCTAAGTCCCTTTTGAGGCTGATGGCAACATATGGCTTGAGCTTGAAGCTACA
>NW_009952486.1:626473-635798 GCF_000747805.2 Chaetura pelagica | reverse complement strand
TGAACCCCTCCTGGGATATGGCTGCAGAGAAAGTGAAAGCTGGATTCAAGCAGCTCCTTTTCATTTGTTTTCATGAGGCTGTTTTCCCTTTTGTTGAGAGGATACCTGGGAGATGTGTGTGTACCAGCACGTTAAACTGAGTATCCTCTGAGGATATTTTGCATCCTCAAAGGCTTAGAGTTTCTCTGCAGTTCCTCACTGCTGCTGAGTGTGGGGCTGAGCAGCAGTTAAATGTAGAGGTTTTTAATGATGAAATGTAGTTGTAACTCCAGGGAAGCATGTAAAAGAGCAGCTTTCTTTTAAAAGCCATTAGCAATATAGTTAAAGGTAATGCTCTGAATATTAAAGTAAGACCCATTTAGAAGTGGTTTTGGTGTTTCAGAGGGTGGTTCAGAACATTGGAAGTCGATTACCAGTCAATCTGATGTGTGAGAATTTGTTGGCCTCTGCTCCCATAGTGTAACAGCTATCTTCATTCTGAACCTTGCTGGCCTTCTTTATTCAAGAAAGAATGTTCTTGTAGAAAAAAACAGGAATGCACTACTTGCTGTTGAGCAGCTAATTAAACATTTTTATGTGCAGCAGATGCTGGATGGCGTCAGACCCTCCCAACCTTTCAACCGTTTGTCGAGCTGCCAGTGGACTTGGGCTTTCCCTTCACAGGTGTTACTTTACTGCAGAGCTGTAACCTGAACTGGCCCTGTTTGTCTTATGTGGCTGCAGGACCCATTGCATATCTTCATTTGGCTCTATGAACTTTCTTTGTGTGTAACAATACAATGGGTCATTTCTTGCTCTTTGGAGAGAGTTTTGCAAATCCCAGTCCAATAGTTGCTAGTTTGCTCCATCTGTTGATAAGCTGCCAGTGTTCAAGTCTGTGCAGTAAATCTTAGTTAGACATAAAAAAAGTCCTTCCTCATCGTCCATATAGGCTGAAATCTTAAACTGTAGCCTGTTCTGTAAATCATTTATCTCTGTGCTTTTTAAAAAGTGGCCTACCTTTCCCCTTGAGGCCATGGGTCTTGAATGTATTTATTTTTTTGGCAGAGAGCCACGAATGAATCATAGCCTAGAGCAGCTTAGAGTCTGAACTCCTTTCTATTGTTAATATAAAAAACTCGATGCAGTTGCTACAATGTTTTGCTACGTAAAACTTTTAAGAGAAGAGAGATTGATTTCAGACTTGTTAGTTGCTTTTGAAGTTCCTCAGCAGTATGAGGGAATGATTTCTCATGGTTGTACAGCTGTAATCCACTAAAATAACCCGTGGTTGTTGCACGGGAAGTTAGTACATGGGAACATGTTACTGACTCTTTGTTATGATGAGGTGTGTTTGTTCTTTCGTGAAAAATAGTCACTTTTCATTCCATTTGTAACTTTCCTGTTTATTCCTTCCTGCTCTGTTTCCATACTCCTTTGTTGTTTCATTATTTCTGTTCCTCTTCTTGACTGAATTTTCCAAGTCTCTCCTTATGTTCTTCAGACATCTCTCCTTTCTGGTTTGGCTGTTCCACCCTGGATACTGTTTCATGCTCCATCCCCTTTTTTCCTGTGTATCACTGCTTTCATTCAAGGCAACCAGGCAGATGATTTATTTCCTGGTGTCTTGAAAAGCCTCTTTGCCATGAAAAGCCTGGACCAAATCAAACTGCTAAGGGTTTCTGTAGGTGAGGCAGCAGCATGGGCCTAGCTCTGGCTCTGAGGTCACCAGTGACAGTGAAGTATGTGACTCAATATCTCATTCTTCAGAGGGAATAAACTAGATGACACCAGATGAATGGGACATCAAAATTTGACTGGAAACATAACCACAGATTCTGGCTTCCACTTCTCTTTTAGTCTTTAATCTCAGTATTGTGTCCCTTATTAACTTGCCTTCTGTTGTGAGCAGCCCATTTGGCTGCTCCTAAACTTAAGATTTGTTGAGTGCATAAAACTACCACAAGGGATGCTGGCTTCCTGCATCAACATGTGTAAGATGTGGTCTTTATTGCTTGCTCATTTCCCCTTTTTCCAGGTATTTGAGGAGTGAGTTCATCCAGGTGGCTGGTTATGACCCTTCAGATACCAGCCATATCAAATGCACCTGACTTTGTCCCAACTGCACAGACTGTATTTCTCACCTGTGCCTCACTGAGGTTTCTCCTTAGATTGGTTGACCTTCAGTGTCAGTGGACTTGACTAACAGATGGAGGGTAACAGCTGCAGCCTCCTCATAAACAAGGTGCTTCTAGGTAGCATGTGGCTGACCAAGTGTGATTCCCTTCTATTGGAGAGCAGGACTGTAGTATCCCAGAGCTCCCTGATGTTTGCAACAAACATCTTTGCCAAATTGGGATGATAAAGATGGACATGGAGGCCAGCATTCTGGGTGGTTCAGGGAACTGAACTGTAAGGTCTCTGTTCTTTCAATTGAGGAGGTAATGGTAGAGCCTGTTCTGACTTGGGAAACTTTAGAATAAACATAGCACTTGGTGAGTGTCCAGTAGAGGGGGATCCAAGCAGGGTTGTGACTCATGCCTTTTCCCAGCAATTAATTTAAAAATAGAATTGAAATTGAAATATGCTCTGAAGGTCAGAATGTCAGGTCAGTGTGTGTCTTGTAGTACTTCATGGGTGAGGTGTTCACAGAGGACAAACCATTCTTCATTTTCAAATTCACTTCTGCTGTCCATTTGTTTACAAAATTAATTTTCTTTGTATAGCTATTTTCTGGTATATTTTTATTTGAGTGAACAGCTGCTCTGTCACTTTTGATACTGTGGTTTCATAAAATTTTGCAGTGACCTCACTCACCTGTTCTTCTAGATAAAAATCTACAGCATGGTTGCTAACTGATCCTGAACTTAATCACTGCTTTAGGGAGAGGCTGTAATCATTTTATTCTTGCATGTTTTCACCTCTTAGTCAGAGTTCTTAAATCAGAAATGTTCAGAAATGAATTAAGTTTTAGTACAGGAAGATTCAGACCATACATTCTGAAATTATTCATAAAAGCTTCAAATATTTTAGTTACATCTTTAGTCTAGGAATTTCCATGTCCTTTTTGCCTTCAGAATCCAGCATTCTGCCAAAGCCTTTCCATGTAAGCTGGGTGGCTGGTCTGACTGTTAGGCACATGGTTTTTTTCTGAGAAAATGCAAGTCATGCAGCTGTAAAGACCAATATTCTGAGCTGACTGAAACATCTTGCAGGCATAATGGCTGCAGAGGCTTCTTCCCTTTAAACTATGAGTAGGATTTTATTCTTAGGAGTCTGCAACTGTAAGGGACTGGCTTGGAAAAAAACCCAACAACACAGCCAAAACTGAAAAACCCAAAGCATCATAGCACTTTCTCTTTGGTTCTTTCACTTGCCTTACTTGTACAGTGACACCTTCAAGATATCTTCCCTACTCAATTAAACAAGCTGGGAAAATAGTTCAAAATGTCATTTTTGCTTTATTTTTTTTTTTTACTTCCATGAAATCTATCTAGCTCTCTGGTACACTTGGTAAATTTGAGAAGTTGTGTTCCCACACAGTGGATTATTTTTTTAATGTCTGCCTTCTGCCAAAGTTTCTCCAAACCTTCTATTTTAAAATCAGCAGTGAAGCATGAGAAGGGGGCATTCAGTGGTGTTTTTATGTTTGTGGTTTTGGCTTTTTCTTTTAATGTTGCCATCCTCGAGTTGTCTTTCTCTTGAGCAGTGATGAAATGCCTGGCTTGCTCCCTCTACAAGACAATAGTGAGAGCCAAAAAGAAGCTACTTAGAATGCTTCAGCAAATGGTGCAGGAGGGAAGGAAGGGCTGGTACAAAGCAGCACACCAGGGACTGTCTCATGATGGTGTTGCAGTGCATTGGCATGACAGTCTGGGGCAAGGCTTTTTGAAAACAAATTATTTTCACAAGAAAATCTAGCCAATCTCTTTTTTTCATTATTTTTTCTTCTTTTTGTTCCCATTGCTTTTTGTTCCCATTGCTTCCCTCCTAGGTGATGAGATTGTGCACCTTCTGTACACTCCTGGCTAACTCTGACCCTGCATCCTTGGATTACAAAATTGCCAAGTAGAAGACTGAGTCAGTAGCAATTTGACAGTTTGAAGGTGAGTTTGTACAGGGAATAGCAGAGATGTAGTTTCATCATCTATGCTTCAAATTCTTATGACATTTTAAAATGGGTTATATTTAAAGGTTGTACTTGCATAGGTTCTTTTAAAGTAAAGCATCTGTTTTCTTCTGCTTTACTTTTGGTTGTTTAAAGAAGGTCCCCTCTGTTCCTTGGCTAGTTTATTTGTGATGAACTTCAGCAAGATTCTCTTTCCAATATCAAAATGAAAATTATTATATTAATTGTGTTTAAAACAGCAGAAAAAAAACCCAGACCCCCAAACCCTTCCACCCTCTTGAGGTCGTGACTGAAGTGCTCTGATGACTGCCTGGTGCTCCACTCGTGGTAGCACAACTGCCCCAGTGTTCCTGTCCCTGATGAGCCTGGGGACTGTGGGCAGCCAGGCTCTGCTGGGGTCACCTGCAGCATTCTGCATGCCCCTCTGAAGTACCAGTGGTGAGGGCACATCTGGAAGCCTCAGGAGAAGGCCCCACTTGTTCTGATGAGATCCCTCACCTTCATCTAGAGATTGCTAGGATTTAAAGTCCTCAGTAATTACCAAGGTCAGACTGCAAAAGCTACAAAGCTTTTGCACAGAGAAACAGTATTAAAGCTGGTGCAGGTGTTCTTATCCAAGAGATGTGACTAAACTTGATTCCAGTACAATTCCCTGGTGCATCTTTGAGCTGATAGATGAGGATATTTGAAAGGACTTTTCAACAGTCTTCTGGTGTCCATTTCCTTTAGGCAGGCATGTTACTTTTGTCCAGTGACCTACTGCTGGTGTCTTTGGTTTAGAAGAAATTCTGGTGACTAAATAACTTTTTCTTACAGCCTTGAAATGCATGTAAATTATGTAGCTTACAATGAGTTAGTATGTCAACTCTTAAAATAGTTTCATATCTAATCATGAACTACAAAATGTTCATGATTTTAATGGTCCCAGTTGAATTGTGGTTTCTCTTGTCCTAGTGAAAGTTAGGATACAAATCAAATAGGGAGTTAAATATATGTATGTTTACTGCACAAGAAGAGGGCAGAATCAGGAAAAAAAGTGTATAATAAATAGATGGAAATATTTACCTACATCTGCTTGTTACTGATTATACTGACCTTGCTTTTACATTGAGTTGACATTCAGAGTTTTCTGTGAACCAGTTGTGGTGATTTTACTGGTGTTTAACAAAACTCTAGCAAGTTAAAACCAATGGGTTATGGCCAAAATGTACTTTTAATTTGTTAATCTGACACTTTTTTTTTTTTTTCACTTGTTCAGCTGTCTTGTCTGTCTTCATCTTATGGGAACCTCCATGGGGTGGAATCTTCCTCTTCTCTAAAACAAAGCAAGCAAAAAGTACCTGTGGTTAAATGTTCTGAAAGGACAGAGTTAGTGGTGTTCACATTTCTGTTCAACTCTGGAAGTATCTCATTGTTTGCTTGAAGATGCTGCTGCTGTTATGACCCTGTGCCAACTGAAATTATACTGTCTCTTTTAATCTTCCTCTGGATGGTGGGGCAGACAATTATGAGGAGGGCAAGCTTTGTCTTGAAGCAGGTAATAAATAACCATCTCCATCAACTTACAGTTTGGATCAACTTGTCTGTCTGGAATTACTGCAATTTAATGCATTCTGGTCTAATGAAATAATAAACTATATTTAAAAAAAATGTAAAGTGCTTTTTTAAAATCCTGTGTGCTATTGTGTTTTTTAATTTGGGTGTGTTTTTTTAGAAAGTAGCTATGAGGTACAGAGCAAATGATTCTAGATTTTTGCAGGGAAGAGTTTTCAGTTCAGAGTTTATCAGTGTTAACACTGAAGAAGAGATATTTGCATGTGAGGCTCCTTAATTTGCTTGTGATAAAATGCATTTTGAGATATGATTTCTAAATGCTGCTGTCATTTGGTGTAAAATTACCCTCTTTTATTAAAAGATGGACGTGTGCAGATGGATTGTAGCTGTCCTGACAGGTAACTGTGATGCAATGACATACTTTATTTAAGCCTGTGACAAATAATGCTGGTTTGTGATAGCTTTAGAAAAAGTGTTTGCTTTGGGGGGTTGGACTGGGTGATCTCCAGAGGCCCCTTCCAACCCCTGCCATTCTGTGGTCCTGTGATTTTTTTGGCACAAAACTTAATCATCTTCATGCAGAGTTTAGTATATCTTGGGCTTCTCTTCAGACTTCAAGTAATGTCATGTGTTCCTGGCTGTTGTAACAGAAGTGTCTGTGTTGCTGCTAGTGGAAAACCAGCAGTGAGATTGCAGTAAGAAATGGGAGGAACTCTGGTGAATCCCTCTCTGACAGGCAGGGAATGCCAGCTGGCAGATCACTCCCTGAGACAGGCACCTAGAGAAGAAAGAACCATCTCCTTGAGGCTTTGCACTCGTGATGCTGATTGAAGCAACACACAAGGTGTGCCCCTGCTGCTAGTCTTACAAGCTGAAATCACTTGAAAATAGTGGAACAAAGGAGGTGTGAGCCCCTTTCCACCTTGAGGATCCATGTCTAGTTAGCAATGAAGTCTCTCACAACCGTAAGACGTGTTGCTGCTGTGGCCCAGGGAGACACTTGCCTAAAGCATTTTTAACCAACTGTTATCATAGTGGAAATGTTTCATTTTCTTAGTTGGTCATGGAAAAGATGTCAGGTTTAATATCAATCCTAATTACAATATTAATGGTTGAGTAGGGTCTGTAGAACTAGGCCATCAGATCTCCCTATAGACTGCAAACTGTACTTGATACAAAACCTTCCCCCTCTCCCACCTCTGATTTCAGGTCCTTTCCCTTCATATCAAAAAAAATAACAAATAATCTTAAAACAGGTTGTGAAACTGTGGTAACTGTTCAAAGAAATATCTTGAAATATTGAATATGTCCCCAGAAATGATCTGGCAGCTTTTGTTGCTCATGAAATGCTGGTGTCTCTCTGTGAACCTGTGCTAACATTGTTCTGTGGGCCCAGTGGCCACGGGCTGCTCCACCAATTCAGGGCGGCAGATCTTTGTTTGACAAGCAGCCCCCACAGCAGACAAGTGAGGAGATGTTGCTGACACGGCTGCAGCTGAGTTGTGCACAGTTGTGCACAATCCTGGCACTCTCACACAGTGGTGAAACCACCCCCTGTTGCATTGGCTCTACTGTCTGGAGAATGTCACTCATTTTTCAGTGGTGAATGTACCTACGGAACAGGAGTGGCAGCTGGAATCTGTCCCAGAACTGGGATCATACCTTAGGCAGTCAGTCCGTTTTTTGTGTTTCAGCAAAGGATGTTTTTGCTGGTATCTGAGTCAGCAAAGAGCCTTGGATGTTTGGTTATGAAGTGCCTGCAAAATGAAAAACAAATAGGTACAAACCAGATTGGTTTTGCTTTACTTATTTGTGAATTTGCCTTTTGAACAGCTTGGCTGAGCTTTAGTGTGTGATGAGTTCAGCAGCTTCAGCCAGGTTTTCTTAGTCTGTGTCACCTGTTCAGGTTTGATTCCAAAGATTTCCAGCATTTGACAACTCACACTTCTTTTTATTTATTTGTATTTATTGTATTGGCAGACATTGACAGCTCAGTGCAGCGGGGAGGGCTGTCTGTGCGAGCAGTGTGTGGATGGGAATGCACGGGTTCATGCTTCCCAGAAAGCTGATGTTCCCTCAGACTCTTCAGATGTTTAATAAAACCCTGCTCTAAATCTTTAGCTGGGAGCTGCAATAGCTTATCCAAAGGATCAAAAGCTGTTTTGACCTCTCCTTTCTGGAGCTCCTCCTCATCCCAGGAGCTCTATCTCTTTAAACAAAGAAAGCCCTTCCTGCCTGTTCCCTCCAGCAGTTAGGAACAGGAGTGGCATGCTTTCTTTCTTGAAGATACAGATTAAGGAGGCTTGCAGTTAGTCTGCAGCAGTTCATTCTCATGATCCCTTTCAGATCTTTTCTCAGTGCTCGTGGTTTCGTTTGTCATCTTTCACAGTATCGTTCTTGTCCAGTATTTTTATTTTTTGTCTCAAATCATGTTTACATTACTATTTTGACTACCATTTTTCCAAATATTAGATCATCAAACTCCTGTTCTGCTTGCTGGTCATGAAAATATTTTCCACTAGTTTATTAATACAATATCAACTTCTAAAAAAACTACAATCATACCGTCTTATATTGTTATAAAAACCATAGTTCAGGAGTTTAAGAAATGTATAAAGTAATGTTTGTGCTTGTTGTCAGGTTATTTGCCTTTCAGTTTTTTAGCAACTGAAATAATTGCAGTAGATACACTAAGTGTGCTGAGTCTGGATCTGGATTCATTTAGTGTTTGGAATGCATTTCTGGCTGGCTTTGGATGGCCCTGAGATCTCATGACCTCTCCTTGCAAGGATATGGAAATACTTCAGTATCAGTGATTCTTGCATGATGGGGATAGATATTTTCTTCTAAGTTGGAGCTGGGCAGCACAGCCCCTCACGGGCTCTGCCCCTCTCCAGGAGCCCACCTGCAGGGTGTGCTGCCCTCAGATGCTAGGGGCAGGATCTAACATAAACCCGGCTGTGTCCTGGTACCTTTTCTCCTCGAGAAGAGGCACCGTTTTCTGCCCTTTATACACTTGTGCCTTTAAGTCTGACTTGCCGAGAGAAGGGAGGAGCAGCTGCTGGGGAGCACTGCCTTGAGCAGTCCTGGAGACACTTGGCATCTCTGTTCTTCTCTGCTCTTTCCAGGTTCCACCACCGACCTGCAGCCCTCAGGTGCTTCGTGGTGAGACCCAGGATGATCTCTTGCCCCTTTCTGTCCCATTGCAATGGACCCCCAGGCGCTGTCTGAGGAAACCTCAGTTTCCTGTGGCATCTGGGAAGGTAAAATGTAGCACTGTGGGGCCTCCTTCTCTAGAAGACGAACGATGGTCACAGTGAGCAAGAGGACACGAGTGCAATGTGTCTGTCCTACATCCTCCTGCTGCTTAATTGCAGTTAATTTATGCAAGCTGAAATGCCTGTTGCAGAAAACAGCATTCTGAGGCTCTTCAGGGGACACTGGTAAAGGCTCAGCTTCTGAGGGGTGCGTTTTGTGCCGTTTAGGGGAGGGGCTTGTCTGATGGGTGTGGTCAGAGGGGGCGGAGCTTATAAGGTAGGATGTGTTATTGGGGCGGGGCTTACCCGGTGGGATGTGTTCGGAGGGGGCGTGGCCGAGCAGAGGGGTGTGGTCTTGTGGGCGTGTCCTGCCCCAGGGGGTGTGCCCTTAGGGGGCGTGGCCTGT
>NW_009952486.1:612726-622884 GCF_000747805.2 Chaetura pelagica | reverse complement strand
CACAGTGCTGTGTTTGTGTGTGCCCGCAGTGCTGGCCGCCCGGCGCGGTCCCCGCACTGGGTCCCGCCGCAGAGACGCGGACGGGCACTGCTGGGAGCCGTGCTGGGCCAAGTTCCTCTCCGGACCGTTGTTGCGGGCGCTGTGCCTGCCATCTCACGGGCACACCTTGCCTGGGGGGAGGGAGTTTCTCTTCCAGAGAAAAGCCCTGGAATTCCATCGGTAGCCGAGGCTCCTGTGGTGAAAATCTCCTCGAACGAGCCCGAGGGGCACTGTTAGAGCTTTCCTCTCTAGCCCTTCTGTTTTTAGAGCTATTTAAACTCAGTCTCTAGCAGCGCGACTGCAGCCTGTTGGGTCCAGCTGGCTTTCTGTTTCCCAGGTGTAATCAGAAGTAATGGCTTTTCCCAGCCAAGCTGACTGTACGTGTCACCAGGGCAGCCCTTTTCTGAAGGTGCAGTGGATGGGGGTTTAACAGCCCGTTTCCACTGGTGCTTGTTAAACCATGAAGCCACCTCACCTCTCTTGTGCTCTGTTGGTGCTTCAGGATTGTCAGGAACAAGAAATAATAGACTTCTTTTTTTCTTTAATTAAACCAGAGAGGACTAACTGATGCTGAGCTCCAAGATTCCTCCTGCAGGGCAGCTTTTCTGATTAGATTTTCCCTGACTTTAAAACAGAAGGTGTTCCTCTCAGAGGAACAAACTGTGGGCTGTTAAAATGAGTTCTCTTTGCAGGCAGCCCTGGACCTAAAATGTGTGCAATCTGGCAGCAATCTGCCTCTCCTGCCTTCATGCAGCAACTTCTATTAAGGCTCTTCTGCAAACTTCTTCACCTTTATCTGTATTTTTCCCAGCTCCCTTCTTGGGAAGATATTTCTGATGTAGAGTGGGTTTTGCTTCATTTCCCTACCTCTGGTGTTGGTGTTTGGAATCAGTTACAAGAAATACTCCTGGGCACAAGGAGAACATAAATCTGGCCCCTTAGACTCTTGTATGCTGAATGCTTGCAGATTTTGTGGTTTTGGTGCAAATGACTGGGCTGAAATGGTTGTTGCTGGATCACCAGGGCAGGGTGTGGGGAGTGGGGACAGGGTGTTGTGGTGCAGGGTCCTGTGTTTGTCTTCAGCAAGGGGGCTGTGAGATGAATGCAGAGCTTTCACACCCACCTCAGAGCAGGAATTAGGCTGGTGCCCAAGTGATGAGAACCCAGAAGTGGTGCTGAAAGGGGTAGACCTGACAGCCTGGTAGAATAAAATATGGGTGGTAGCTAAAGTGAGGTGCAAAATCACTGACCTTTGGGGCATGTTAACTGGAGAAGCACATTGACATCATGAAGCATCAGGAAGCTCTTCTTTAGGTATATGTGGCTTTGAGAATTAATACAGTCTGGAGACACTGAGATGGTTAACTTGTTTGGTTTTAGATACATTTGAAAATTTTATATTGTAAAAGGGGGGTTTGGTTCAGTTCTTTTTACTATTCTTAGCTGTTCCATAATATGTTTGCAATAGAATGCATGATGTGTAGGATATATAACATGTAGCAATCTTGTGTATGCAACACGTGGTCATGTTAGACTTTTCCACCTGTAATTTCTTGTGTTATTTATTATTAATTTCTAGCTTTTAATTCAAGTACCATTGCTAATTCCTTTCTTTTTAGACTCTTGCCCCGTTAAGGAGGATTAATGCAACAAGAAAACAAGAAGCATAAGGTAAAATGCCAAAGCTTTGCTTTAAGCTTATAGTTTTCTGTGTGAGGAGCTAAATCCTTGTGTTTTTTTTTAAAGCTCTGTCTGTTCAAACTCATTTTCTGTATGCAAAGCAAGCATGGAAAAAAATCCCCACAAAATACTGAATAAGTACATTTTTATTTTTAAACAAAGTGCTATTCTGATGATTCCTTTGGCCAAGTAGCCTGAAGTGACTCTGAAGGTTGTGAGCTGCAAATGCAAAAGGATGATCAGTGCTGCATGGTAATAAACTGAGCATCTCCAGTTAACGTTTCCCAGGGGTATCTCACCACAGGGTTTATGTGTCCACAAGCACAAGCTCTGGTCTAGGTGCAGCTGAAGGAACTGAAAGGTGGTTGTGGCTGTTGAGGACACACATGGAATACAATGTGCTTATCATTCTTATTCACAGTGCAGATATGCTTTGCTCTCTCCTATCTTAAAACATGAAAGGTGCTGACCTGGTCTGCATCAAACTGTTGCTTTATCTTCCTTTCCCCTGTAGAAATATTAATTGTGCTGATAAGTTATGTCTGGATTTCCTCTTCAGTTTAGTTTGAAATCAATGTCATTCTCTTTCTGCAGGTACTTCTGGTTATGAATTTGACCTATTTGACCATCCTCTTCAATTAATCTTGTTTTCCCTGTACTTGTGCTTATCTATACTTATTTTTGGCCTCACTTTTGATTGTTTCTTGAGTGTCTTTTAATTCTTACCTCATTTTTTTGTTGTACTGGGCTTTGTTTATTAATCGGCTTCTTCTCCCTCCAACCCTATATCTGTGATTTCAGACATATGGATTCAAGCACCAGAGTCTTCTCTACAGAAGAGTTCAGTCTTTGTCTCTCCTTGGCATCATGTAGATGTCTATCTCTAATTCACACTCAGCAAGTATAAGAGAGCTCTCTTGCTGGTGTCTGCCCTCAGATGTTTCTCATTAATGTGTTTGCAGAGGCTGCTGGCCCTGCTGCTGTTCTGGGTGTCACTCAGATCTGTAACACAAGTATCCTCATGACTCTGACCTCTCTTTAGATCTTCATCTCCAAACCCTGTCAAAATTCTTCTCTGCACAGCATGTCTTTGTACAGGCCTTTTGTTCTCCTCGCCCAAGTTTTGCCTTGTTTCTCTCATCCAGCTTTGACTTGGGTTACTAGTTAAGACCCATTCTAGACAAAAGCCATCATTTCTCCATAATGGAAATTACTGCCACAGACATCATCTTTAATGTTTCTCTTTCCTTTCTGTCCCTTCACTATTGCCCATTAAAAAAAAAATAAATACAAAGTTCTCTTTATTTCTAATCTTTCCTGACTTACCCCACTGTGATCAATAACTTCCGTGGGATTGAATAAATGTCTCATTGTTCAGTCTGCAGTTGGTCTCTGGTGCCAGTTTCCCTACTGCCTGTTTGCTTAAGTTTCAAACAAGCAACTTCAGGGTTTTTCCCCGAGTGTTCTCCCTGATAGCTTGGAGGGTGCTGTGTAAATCCCTGAAATCACTGAGCTGCTCATTTTCAAAAGCTTTTATTTCTCTATAGGCTTCAAAAAAATGATAATGGGCTAGGCTGAGAGTGCTCCATATGTGCTTGGGATCTGCAGCAGCTTGCAGAGGAGAGGGGAGAACAATGTGAATGTTTCTTTGCTTCTATGTAAGTGAGAGGACGGACTAGGGAGATGTTGAGTGGAAGCAGTAAGTGATAAATAGAAGGACAGAGTAGGATATTAAGTTAATATTTTCAATTACGATAGATAAAAATATCTTGAACACTTGTAAAAGTGCTTTTGGCTTGTGTCTTGTTTAACCTAACAGTTAAGGTGTTGTAACAAGGGAGATACTTATGAAACTGTTTCTGTAGTGTTTAAATCCTGTCCATCCAGAGGAAGCTACGTTTGTGTTCTTGTGCTTCAGTGATCACTTGTCTTCTCTTATGAGGTCTGGGTGTAGAGAAATACTTGCATGAGGGCTAGAAAGTTGGTTTTTGATGGGGGTAACTTACAAAAATTCAGCTTTGATTCAGGTTAGTTTCTGCTGCATAGGTAGGTTTATGTGTCACACAGGGAATTAGTTGGATTGTTTTAGAAGGCTGCTTTTGTGACTGCCTTTTTTTTGTTGTTGTTGGAACCTTGGAAGCTGAACTGTTTTTTCATTTCTGAAGCACGACTCCTGAGAGTGGTCAGGCTGTTCTCTGAAGGCTCCCTTGGAGTAGCTGCACAGTTGCTGTTCTTGCCCAGGTGGAATTAGTCTTCTAAGCTTCAAACTGTCTGAGAGAAGATTCCTCTTCTCTCATTCCCATAGACAACCTTCATTTATTTATTTATTACTGTTATCCCTAACTAATTAGTTTAATTTAGGGATTTTTTGTTTGTTTGTTTAATTAAAAAGGTTATAGCTCCTTGAAGGTGATTTTTGTAACTCTATTGGTGTGCAACATGTTTAAAAAATCCCAGCATGTATGTGGTATTGCACCCTGGAAGTGACAGACCTCTGCAACAACATCATCCCTTCACAGAACCTCTTGAATGGGCACAACATTCTTCACAAGACCATAATTCTTAGAGGATCACTTTTACAGCTCTCTCCTGGGATGAACTTTAATCATATGCAAAGCTACAAAACTATATTGAGGCCAGTTTGAGTGAAGTTGTTTCTAAAGTGTCTGATTTCCTGAATAAAATTAAAGACTTGGTTCCTGTTTCCTTCTCTCAATGTGGACTTCTGTCACCAGCTAGTTCTCTTACTAGCAGCATGTTCCAGAAAGGAATTGGGCATCTGCTACTCCCATTATTTGAAAATTAATGAAATACTTAAAGAAAACAACAATTTGTTTTCAGTAAAGGGCATCTTAATATCCTTTGCATTATTCTTTCTCAAAAGTTGACCAAAAACTTTGTGTGACTGTCTTTGAAGTTTAGGACAAAGCTGGTTAGTGCTAAATCATGAGTTAAGCATCAGTCTGGTGTAGCTGCATCATCTCATCAGGCACTTCAAGATCTTGTTTCCAACTGAATTTTTACTCTGTTAGAGGAACGTGTGTGACAGTCTGGGGAGAATAAAGTGTTTGGTTTGGTTTTTTGCTATTTTAAACTTCAAGAAAAAAACCCCCAACAAACAAAACAAAAAAGAAATGAAGCATCAGGGTCTAAGTCTAAGGGATCAAAGGGGAATGATGCTGCAGGCTTCCAGATCTTTGCTTTGGTTTCGAAGAGAGTGTGGCCAAATGTGATACTAAGAAATATTTAATGAAGACAGACTTAGTAAAAAAATCTAAGATCTTGTTTTCTAAAACTTCTTGCCCAGATGTCTTCAAAGAGTTAACTGATTTTATAAGTTTAGATAAATTGCTGTTCTTGAGCAAAAGCTGATTCTGACAGGGAGGGAGAATTCATGTTTTATCCTCAAACACTCCCCTTAGTTATTTCAAGTATGTCTCTTCTTCTTGCACAGTTCTGTGGAGACAAGACTGGATTTCTTTATTGAAAATACATCTTTTTAAACCTAAAAATACTTTAGAAATCCTATCTCCTAAGCTTAAAATCTTGGGTTAGTTTTAAAATGTTTGACATTATTTAGAAAGAGAGAGGGAGGATGGTGAGGTTTATTATTTATAGTGCAAAGTCAAGGAAATTGCTTCCCCAACATGTGCTTGTTGTTAAGTCCATATACATGTGTTTGAGATTTCTGTAGTTGCCACTATCTTCTTTTTTTCTTTTAAGATCACACTGTAAAGTAGGTTACAGTAAGCAGTTCTTCTGACAGAATAGCTTGCTAGTTTTGTGGGGAGAAAACCCCAACGGAATTGTTAGCAGTCCTGGGTTCTCAGTTTGTTCTCTTAACAGTTCAGTGTCTGCTCTTGCCTTCTTGTTTATGAACACATCTAAGTTTAAGCCTTCTAACAAAAGCATCTTGACGTGTTACTCTTTTCCTTTCCCTTTCATATCTTTTGGAACTTCACATTGGTACTTCTTTTTAAGTTTCAAAGCCTTTGTATTGTGCTGAAATGTGCATTTTTACAGGCTGGGGTTCATTTTTTATGCATGGGAATGATGTGTTGGAGGAAACGGGTAAAATCAGCTACTGAGTTTGCTGTTATACAAGTGAGAGTTTTCTGCCTGTGTAATTATATATACACATGCCCAGTGTTCTACTGTATGAGTAAGAAAATGCCTTAAAGCCTGTAAGCTTTAGATGATTCAACTTTGGGCCTAGAAGAGCATGGAGTGCAAGTTTATTGAAGACTATGGATCTAAAACAGTCTTGTCCTCATGCAGGTAGCCAGGCCAGCTGTCCCCTTCACTTTAGCTGAATTGCATCTTTGGATATTGCCTCAAGTAGCTGTTTTCTGGGATGGAAGGCTGGCATGTGGGAGGCAAAAATGGTAGACAACCCTGTTGCAGTGTATGTGAGTGGTGATCATCAATCAAGTACTGGAGAATTTGGTCTTCCAGTTTCTTTTGGATGAGTAGTTGGTGGGAAAGCTAATTTCAGTGTTTCCTTATTTTTAGCAATGATTAGTTTTAACAAATCCTGGGCTGGTGTAACAGGAAGAGAGCAGCAGAAACCTGGGGTTTTGATTCTTTTTGCTGTCATGCTCTTGTTCATTATTGCTCCCTGCTGTGTGCAGGCTATGAAGAAGTGGCTTACCACCTCCTGTGCTGTGGGGAGGGCTCCCTGAGGTTACTCTTTGAAACTTTTGACTCTCTGTTTTTCAGGATCCAGAGAGGAATGGAGACTCCATTGGATGTTTTGTCGAGAGCAGCATCTCTAGTACATGCTGATGATGAGAAGCGTAAGTCTGAGACCTTGTTCTCTGCTTTGGTGGATCCAGATGCTTTATGTTTGCTCTGTGTATGATGTGTATTCTGGCTTTATCCATTTTGCTGAATCTAAGACCTGTAGGAAAAAGTCTTGAGGAGCCCTTAAAACATTGTCTTTCTCAGGTGCAAAATCAGTATGTTGCAATTAAGTTGTTTAGTATGCAAGAGAGAATAATTCCTCTTATTTTTAGACTGAACTTAATTCATCTAAAGGTTCCTCTTTTTTCCCCAACTGCATTTACATTGTTAGTGGACAAAAGGTGCTAATGGAACTGCCCTCAAACTAAGGACAATTTGGGGCTTTACAGTCCCTGAGAATATCAGTTAGACCTCTTCTCATTTAAGAACACATAACTGGGTAGGCATGAGTGGGCTGCAAAGATTCCTTTTCAGTGCAAAAAAACCTGTTGCCCTCAGTAATGAGCACTTCATTTTCCTTTCACTGCCACTGGAAGGTGAGTACAGGGTGTTCATGCAGTAAATGAGGTTGGTTGCAGCTAGAGGCTCATGCTGCCAATCATTAGGGTAATATTTTTGCTTTCAACATTCACAGTGAGTGTTTAAGATGGGTTAACTGCAGTTAGAATAAAATTGTCTGCCCAATTGCAGTGCTGCTTTGTAGAGCAGATTGTTTCCTGCAAGCTCAGTAATAAATGTCTGTGTCAGGTTTTTTTCTGAGTAGTGGAAGCTCTCAGGAGGTGTTTGCATCTTGGGTATCAACCTGAATAGATACTGGCTACAAAAATGGTACTTTGGGTTTCACTGTAGTAGGATGATTGGGTTGGTTACTGGTTATGGACTGTTACTGGTAAAATGAACAGCAGTGGAAGTACTTGAGGAGACAATTTCAACCCTGATTTTGGCCTGGGACGTTCCTCTTGAAATGTGACAGATTTGTAGAGAAGGAAAAAGCCTATTTTTTCCACTACATTTTAAATATATATATATTTAAGATGTATTCTCAATTTTCTTAGGCTTAAATGCATTCTTCTTGGTTAGCTGTTGCCTAAGACTAGTTTGATTTTTTTATTTCCACGGGGTAGGAGTGCTGGGCTGGATGTAGAGAATGCAGGGGAAGTCTGATTCAGTGCAAGTTGCATGTGAGGAAGCTGAGATGTATCTGGTTCTAATTTACATTCCTTTAGTCTTACCACTTAGACTTAATTAGATTTGGGCCACTCTGCAGCTTCTAACTCAGCCTGTCTCTGGGTTGTCCTGTTGCTGTGTGCCCGAGCGGGAGGGGCTGCTCAAAGGAGGGACTGAGCAGTCTGGACCAGTCACTGTGAACTTGCACTTTTTGGCCCAGCTGTTGGGGAAGAGACACCAGCTAGGCCCCACTCTGTGGTGCAAACAGCTTGAAGTTAGTCTTAATTTTGAATTTAGCAATTATCCTTGACCTTCCCAGTGAAGTGCCTGGCACACTGCTCCCAGAGGTTTGTCAGTGGGTCCTGTCTGTGTTTCTCCATCCCCTCTTTGCTTTGCCAAACAGGTAGAATTCTATATAGAGTTTCTAATACCCCAGTCGTGACCAGGAGTGAAAGAATTGCTTTCTCCCCAACTCCCCCTTTTTTTTTTTTTCCTTTAAATCAGATGACTTTCTCATTCTCAGTACCTAAACAAACTATTGAATTGATTTCAGTGATGGTTCTTGTATTTAGGCAATTCATACACGGAATTTTCTTGTTGATTCCCCCCCGAAATTTCCAAGGGGTTCTTTCTGACATTTCTAATGTTATAATGAAGTTTTCTGCTTCCAAAGTTTTGAATAAGGATTTCAGATTAACGTAGTTTCTGAAACATTTTTGCTAGAATAGAAGTTTGTCTAACAGATAATTCCTGAAGCACTCTGTGCATTTCATGGTTGAAATGTAATCTTATTATTAAATGGATAGCAAAGGAAGTGTAGCTATAGGCTGTCCTGACATGACAGTGCTACCAAGCAACTAGGGGGTAGATTCCACTAGTGAAATAATAAATCTTCTTGTTTATGTGATCCAGCTCATCTCAGATACTCTCATGTAAGCTATATGTCATGTAACAGTTGAAAACTTTTAATTTCTCACTTTAAAAAGATAATTTTAGGTGATTGAGGTACCTATTTTAACTATAATTCCTCAAAATTATTCCATTTCAAAGTACTTTACTGTTACATTTTTTATCAGAACAACAAAGGTAATCTTAACACTTCTGTCATCTCTTGTGAGAAAATGTTTCTGAAGTTAGACTGTATGTGCTCCTGCCCAAGGTATAATGCAAGCTGGAGTTGTTAGTGGTCTCTTACTCATGCATACCAATAATTTTCACTACTTATTTTCATGGAAGCATTAATAGTATTTGTACACAACCCCTTGGAACTCTTGCAGACATCTTAAATTCCAAACTCTCTCACCCTGATACACTTTATTCTACATCTCAGCCTCAACTTCAGACTTATTTACACAGATCAGCAGCCTTTAAATGGATTATCTGAATCCAGGCACTTCAAATACAGGTGCTTGTTCAAAAACAAGGTTTATGTCCTGAAGCTGGTAGGAATTTAATTTTATTCTTGTTCATGTAGGTGTGTCCAGATGAGGAGTTTTACCAGTATTTATGAATTTAATTCTTTCTAATAGGAAGGAACATCTTCTCTCTGTGGGCACTCACTGCAGTGCCCACAAATGTAGAAGTGTCACAGTGTATATGCAAATCACCCTCAATTTAAAACAAATACCTTTAAACTTAACAGCACTTACAGAAGTCCATGAGGTGTATGACTGCTCAGGTTTCTCAGAATGGTTATTGATTTCCTAGACAAGGATGACCTTGAATTGGTGTGGTTTGGTCAGTGAGGTTGACCCTCAGTGATAACATTTGCACTCTGTGGTGCTTCCAAGTGCATCTCTGTTCTGCTTCATGAGCTATACTGTATTTTCACAATTCCCAGTTTAAGTAATTCTGCACTTCTTAGTGAAGAAAATGTATGGAACACATTTGGTTAACTGCTGTGTCATGGAAATGGTTAATTATGGAGAAGGAATTATTACTGTAGGGTTTTTATTTGTAGCTGTTACCACTGTCAAGTAAGCAATTATTTAAGCTTCTGCTGTAGTGGATCTGAACTTCAGAAAATCTAACAAAGCAAACCAAAAAAAGCTGGAGAGAAGACAGACACTCCTTTAGAGATGATACCAGCTAAAGGAGAGGAGAAAGGTATTTCTTAGTGGAGTTCCTAGCTTACTGATTCTCCAAATTTGGCCTTTCATTCAGTGGCAAGGAAGCACACAATTCTGCAATCATTAGGCACTCATTTGAAGGCTGGTCCCTAATTGCTTGCTTGTCAGTAGTGAAGGGAAAGGGCAGAGGAAGATCTGTGCTGTTCAGGAGCAGCTACTCAGTGCCAGAGTAGGTTACCTGCACAAGTTCTGTCTGTGAGTGGCTTTGCTGGGCTTTTTTAGTGCTTCAGAAGTGGGCTTTGTGTGAAGGGAGCACCTGTACGACCTCTGTCTCTGTGCAGTCTTCCCAACATCAGCCTGGTGGAAACCTTTTTACACGTGGGTTATTGCACAATTGCAGAAATCAAGTTTACCATGAGATGCTTGACACTATTCATGACTCTCTTGTCCCTCTTCTTTC
>NW_009952486.1:583569-612715 GCF_000747805.2 Chaetura pelagica | reverse complement strand
TTTCCCTATCCTTTTTGTACTGATCGTGCTGATTTCTCATACGTTCAGGAATTACATTGGCTATTTTTAGAAGATCAGCAGGTTAGGCTGGCAGCATTTAAGAGAAGGAATTACTGAAAATAGAGTTTTTTCTTCATGTAATTGTGTTGAACAGCATGTGCTTAAACATTAAGGAGGATTAAAATTTTGTATTTATCTCATGTAAAAATAAGGGGCTTGGGAGCTGGTCTTTCTGTTATGAATGGTGTTTAAAAGCCTAATCTTGTTATTGATACAGTTGTGCAGGAAAATGTCAATAAGGACTTGTACAATGTGTTGGTAGCTCTGGTGGTTGCCCCCTGTGCTGCTTTTATAGTCATGCTTTCCTTAAACTTCCCTCCAGTATGCAAGCCCAGCTTAAGAGTATGGGAATGAATGAGAAGATGCATGTTGTTTCTTAGTCTCTCAGGACAATACAGTGAAAAGTCTGTTGCTGGCAAACAGAAAAAAATCTGCTTCCACAAGGAAATGAAAGGTTTGGAAACAGCTAATAAATGGCACAATAAAATCTAAAATCTTGGGTAGTAGCTTTACATTCTAATGTGTTGTACAAACCCATTCCCCTTGAGTCCTGATTTTTGTTTTGACAAACTGATACAGGACTACATTTGGGTGGGGGGGAAAAGGTGGTCTTTAATCAAGTCATGCTTCTTGCACATGTGCCTTCAGTCACATGCATCATCCCTGTATGCATGGAAGTCTGGAATTGCTATTCCACACTTGTTGCCTATGAACACTATTATTGTTTGGCAACAGTTTCTTTTATGTGGTTTAGTTTAATCCACTTCAAATAATTAAGCCAGACCATACAGTTGATATTTCCAGTACAGAAGAAGCATTGTGCTTTAAATTCCCTGCCCTAATCCACTTTGTAATAAAATCCTGATGTAGACAAGACCTCCAAATCAGTTTTTACTGTTTTTCACTCATATCTATAAGTTCAGTCAGGAGAAGTGATGTTGTGCTGGATGCCATCTCATTAATAAAGATGCAACAATTAGTTGTTTTGCATAGCTGATCCTGGAAATGATTCTTCTGAGTTGAGAACACTTTATTATTTTTTAATACTCTTGAAGAGGATGATGGTTCTGTAAGCTTATTGTCTTTAAATACAAAACAAGCAATATTTATAGTAGGATTAGACTTGAATGTTGCTATTTGTGTTGAAGGTATTCATGATTAAATATTTCTAGCATCAGCACAACTTTTCATCTACACCACTGTTTGTTCTGTAAATGTACAACAAATGAGGGGCAGTGAGCCTAGGGAAGGATTTGTTAGCAGTGTTTGCAGAAGTTGGAATAGCTTCCATCCTACTGTGTGAGCATGTAAAGCAGCACTGAAAATATTACAGATCCTGAAGATATTTTGACTGACTAAAAGTGAAGATTTGCATGGTACTTGCTATAGGAATATAGTTAGTACCTGTCTTAATGATGAGTTTAATTTGAGGTTTGTTTTTTTAGGTGGAGAGTTTTTCCTGAATTTATTTGGGGTTTTTTTGTTGGCTTGTGTTGTGTTTTTTTCTGTAGACATTCTTCTGCTTCAGTCAGGTAGGGAACAATGATAACATGTTTCCACAGCAGTGAAATAGCAGTGTCCTGTCACAGTTCTTGTTTATTTTCTACTTGCAACTTCACCCCATTCTGGGTAGAACTGGGAGGAATAATGTGTGCTTGGAGTAAGGCTGATAAATATTATATAGCAAAGTGTTACAGAAAACAAGATGGAAAATTTCCAGTTGAATTAATCTTGTCATTTGACTTGCCCTTTGTATTTTTATGTGCACGTAAAGGTACAAAATAGCAGATTGTGTAACAAAGAAACAAATGGAAAAGCCTTAGCTGTGTGTTGCAGGGCACAGGTATTTCAGTATTCTCATTTATTGGATGCTTGTTTTAGGGGTGGAAGGGAATCAAACTAGTTCAATATGGGCAACTTGGGGCATGTTTAGAGTTCTTAGGAAATGTAAAATTTTCTTGTGTACCAAACCCTAATTCTCATTTAGACTGGTTTGATGGTAAACTGTTTCCTCTTCATGCTAGAATTCTTCATTTTGTCCCCAGTAATAAGTATAACACACCATAAAATTGCTCATAGGGAAACTGTAAGAAATTCCTGGCTTTGAAGAGTCCCACTCTAGTTTCTGTCCTGTGCCTGGTGAGCTGGCAGGTCATTGCACAGAACCTGCAGGTACCATGGCCAGCGGGGCTGCCTGTGTCACTCTCTGGTGGGTTCCCAACTTGGGCTTGATAAAAATCTCCTCTCTAATGAAAAGGTTGTACATGATGCTTCATCTAAAAATCTTGCTTCCTATGACTTCCAGTCAGTGGAGGAGTCATTTTTGATCTTCACCTCCTACTTTTTGTTTAGTAGGACCATACTTGCTGCAATCCCACTTGGCAACACAACCACGTTAAGCCACGTTTTTCTTTTGCATTCTGTAAATAATTGCAACAGTATTTTGTGTATGTCTTGTTCTTCAATGCTTTCAAAGTCTGGGGATTTTTTTAATCAGGGTTTATCTGCTCTTGGATATTTCATTAACAAAGCCTTTGCAACCTTTCATTTAGGGCTTGATTTCTTCAGGCTTTTCCCTTATTAGGTTGAAAGGAGGGTGAAAGTGATTATTTCTCATATGAAAATAAGTGGACTGTCCATTTGGATGCTTATTTCTTCATTTATGGTAAATGAAAGTACTGATTTGGTTGTCTTTCTACCAGTTTGGTGACTGGATGAATATGTCAGACAAAGAGTTAGGTCTTGAAAATTAGAGGTATGGTTAGATGGGTGTTCTGCAACTCAGTGTAATGTCCTGAATTATTTAACTGCAGAAATTAATGTTCAGTTAAGCAATTGTATGGCTTTTATTAATCAGCAACTGTGCTTTTGGTCAGAGCTTATCTGTGATTTCTAGCAAGAGACAAACTTAGATTTTCTGGACGAAAAGCTAATTTCTAAGAAGCAGCATCAGCAAAAGCCTGTGTTTGTAATCCCTCAATATCCACAAAAGGTGTTAAAACCAGATTTGTCAGCTAGTCTTGTACATGATGTTTAATCAATGGTAGGGGGAGAGGGGGAGTCCTGTTAGTTTTGGAGCGAAATTTGTGCATGAAACTTTTTTTCCTGAAAGGGAGGAAAGTATGGAAGTGTGATGGTTTTGTTTAGTTAACAGTGTGATGGGAAAATGTATGTGGCTCTATCACTGAGGTGCAGCCTAAATCATCTGTTGAATACCAAGAGCTGTATGAATATTCTGTATGAATGCCAAGAGCTTTAAATAATAAAACTCTCTGAGCAATAACATGCATAGCGTTCTGCTTTTACATTGATGAACTATGCAGACCAGAAAATACTGATATCCTCTCTGTTTTAAATACAAGTTAATATATTGTTTAGGAAAATGCCCAAACGCCTAAATTCCTGACCTGCTTTTTGTCTCTCATAAACCTTTGGCTGTTTGTATTACTCAGTATTTCACAGGGTAGCTTCCTGTAAATGGTGTCAGGGCCATATATTCATTTTTAGGGATTTCTCAAAAGCAGGAGTGTTAAAAAGGATAAGTGGTTGTTAGGGTTGTGTTGTTGTTGTTTTCTAAATATGAAATAAAAAAAAATTAATCTTACCTCCAGAAAGCTTCACCCCTTTTATTCTCAAGTTTATTGTAGCAAGGAAATAAAGAATGAGTAGAGTTATGTTTTCAGCTTGTTAAATAGGCTGGAAAATGGGGCAATTGTCTGCCTGGCGCCTGGATGTGTTTGGAGAGCAGCAGAGCACCATTAGCACACGCAGTGGAGTGATGGTAATGCCTGCAGGAACAAAAGTGTCTAAACATCTTTTTCCAAATCAGTTTTACCAAACGTTTGCAGGAGGTTCAGCTGCCTGCAGTGTGTAAACACGTTGTGCAGCATCCTTCAGCACAGCAGGTGTAGCTGCCCCAGCTGCGGCAGCTCAGGCCGTGGGCAGCTCCGCGCCGGGCAGCACGGAGCTTCTTCCTGAGCCCTTTTTAGCTCCTTGGTGAGGAAAATATTGGTGGCAATCCCTCCCAGTGCATGATGTTTACAGAAACACTATCTCTTTAAATGTTGTCTGGTGAACGGAGGGGAAGGAATCTTCTGACAAGAGTGGAATTTGTCATCAGACACCAGGCATTGCTCTGAGAACTGCAGCTGACCCAGCGCTGTGTTGTCATCGCCCCACAGCGCACACAGAGCCCTATGGGCCTTGCCAGTGCACGTGCTTCTGAAGAATGGTACCTTCTGAAATGCTACACTTGGAAATTTGGCCTCAATTTGTCTTATATTACAATGATAGATATTTGTTATACCCTGAATTGTGAGACAATGAAGAGAAATTGTTCCATCGTTAGGCTTTGGCTGTTCGGTTTTCCGGCAGTGGCTGCAACAGCAGCAATGGGCTGTTTTTTACAGCTCAGCAGAATATCTTGGCATGGGAAAAGCTGGCCCCTCTCTGGGTGGTGAATAGGAGTTGGCTTTCTGCTTTAAAAAAAAATACAAGTTTTTTCCTTCATTAGAAATACTGCAGGCTGTGAAGACTTGTGAAGCACAGGGTGCCTTTCCAGGATGTTCATTCCACGTGTTTAAGAGCCCTGAGAATCCTGACACTTGGAAGTGCCCGTGTCACCCAGGAAAAGAGTGTGCTCCTTTGAGGCAGAATTAGCAAGAGGAGAGGAGCTAAAATATTTCAGAAATGCTTTGGGTTCACTGTGTTTACTGCTATGTAACTACTTCTCCTCATTGAATTGTTTTGGAAGGTAGTTAATTTCAACATGTTATCCATGTGTCTGGAAGGAGTTCTTTACAGCTTCCTTGTCACCCCTTGCCAAGAGCCGTGTGTCCCTCCCTCCTGGTTCTGCCTGTCAGCTGCTGCACACTTGGGAGTGACTCAAATGCATTTTCCAGATGGCAGAGCAGGGCTTTTTGGGAAGGAGAATGTCTTCAGTGCAATGTAGTAATTCCTAGTTTTGTTTATGCAGCCAGACAGTTCTGGAGGTACCTTTTTCTGTAAGCAAATTAAAAGATTCTCTTTAAACAAGTGAACTTGGTGTTCAGTTAGGGTATCAAAAACTCTATGCTGAAGAAAATGTGATTTTAGTTAAATACATTGTTTCTCTATACACAGTATGTTAAAACAGTATTTATGTTGTAAAGTCAAGTCTGTTAGAAGCAGTAGTGCAGTGTTGACATTGAGGTGGTTCTATGCTATCTTAACTCCTTTTTCAGTCTTGAGTGAAACGATCATAGAATATTTACAGCTTTATTGTAAATAGAAGTATGCAAGTTCTTAGTTGCTGAACACATGTTTGGTGTTCTCTTTTCCCTTGCTGGGAACCCAGCCTTCATATTGTACCATTCAAATTCTCACCTAAAGTAGGACGGATCTCAACATGAGTTTTCCAGTCCAAGATGAGTTTCCTCATTAATGGCTAATGAAAAAAAAGGAGGATACTGTCAATTATCACACTGTTTTACTAACTCATGTCTCTTGTTCTTTAAGAGGAAAAAAAAAAAAAAAAAAAAAGCAGCAGCACTTTGTTTCAGGCATTTTTCTTCCTTTTAATTTTTCCCCTCGTTTTGCTGCAGGACAAAAAAACCAATTACTTGTGTAAGCATCATTCTGGCTACAAATCTGCTGTGCAGCTCTAAACAATAGCACCAGAGAAACTTCTGTCATCCATAAGCTTAAAAGCAGAGATGCTTCTTATTTAGCAAATTGAAGAGTGAAGAGTGATTTATTACTTTCCTCTGATTTTTTTTTTTTCCTTTCTGTTCTGATTTTAAACTTCCCAACACTTTCATTAAAAGGTCCCTGAAAGCACTGCACTGTATTAAAGGAATGTTTTTGTCCATCCACTACAACAGCAGTTGTATTAGGTGATGATACTTTCATAACATTGGAATTAACTTTGCCTTAGATCTATATTTATTGCTTTGCAAGAGAGAGAAATTATAAACAGTGGTGGGACAGAAATAGTTGTTTGCGTGTTCTTGTTTTAAATCAAATACTTTTAGTAGATGCACTAGGCTTAATTTTCCTGGAACTCTGGCAGTAGCAGTAACTGCCTCTATTTTCCAGGCTATGCCCGTGTTGTCTGCTGGGTTGATGTGGAAACAGCTGTGTGTTACAGTTGTAACTTTATTGCTGTAAATCTCTGGCCTTTATTTGCTTGCTTTGAGCGGGGTGTATCGGGCTCACAGTAACCAGAGAGCGACGGTTCATTTGTGGCTCCATCTGTCTCTCCTGCCAGTTTTAGTCTCTTGATGCACCTCTTGTGTAGCCTCACCTGGAAAGCACTGGATTAGGTGAACGTGCAGAAATGTTACTTTCCCCTCTGGGTTCACCTCCAAGGGATGGGATCAATCAGGGGCCTCTTTCAGTAGGTTTTTATCCTCAGGATTATCAGTAGGGTGGTTTTCAAATACGTTACAGTTCAGCTGTGTTGGTCTCTGATTGAAACCCATGAGCTCTCCATGCAGGTGCCTCCATCTTTGTGAGAATTTCTGCATTTATTTACTGCATAATTCTGGCACTTAACATTCTATATTGCTGTATGTGTGTCATATTTACCTAACCAACCTATTCTTTTATTTTTAAATGATGAGCTTTGTTTTTAGACGTATAGTTGACTAGTTAATTAACTGAAATATGTTAACAATTTTATTACAGACTGCTGTGTTATAAATTGGCAATACTGCTTTTCTCCTATGTAAAAATTGTGAGGAGCTTAGGCCTAAGACTGTTATTTTTCAGTGTTGAATGTGAAGGAAAGTACTGGGTTTTCCACTGTCGTTTTCTGTCAAAAGGAAAAGCAAATCAGAAACTTTTTACAAAAATCTAGATAAGTGTTTTGGGTTAGTGTTTGTGGATTGCTTTTTTTTTTCTTCTCTCTCTCTTTTTGTAGAATAATGAGATGTCTGAATCCTCTTGATTGCAGAACTTGATGGTCTTTGAGTTAATAGCAGGGACTGGTTGGTTACATGAGTATCTTGTAGTTCCAGCTGCTCAGCTGCATTAATCCTTTGACTGAGCTTCTCATGACTCTCAACAGATGTTTTGCCTTTAAAGGTCAGTTTAACTTTCTGACCAGACTAGCTCCTTGCTTCCCAGAATGTGCCAACATAGTTAAGAACTGGAATGTAGTTTGACATCAGGAATGAAATTTCATTAATTTCTTGTTCACTTCCTTAGTCATTCAGCGAAGCCTCATGATACCCACTGTCATAACAACTGACAGAGCCTATTTTAAAAGGGTAGTGCAATGTCAGAAGATAATGGTTATATGAAGAATTAGAATGTGTTGGTATTCTGAATAGTTTAAGGCAGAATCAGAGAAGTTCTAGGTAGTGTATTTTTGTGCTGTTTACTGGTATTACAATAGTAAATAGAAGCGTGGCTGTGCCAGGCACTGAAAACTCTGCAGAACTGAATGCCTGTCCAAAACGTATGGTATGCATATGTGTTGGATGTTAAAAACAGCCACAAAAGATTGGTCAGTTGGTGGAATCAAACACCATTCTTGAAAATAAAAGTGGCAGGAAGAATTTGCCCCTCAGAAGACAAGAAAAAGACGTGAAGTTTCAGCAAATTGTACGCTCAGCAGGAAACTTTTGGCTCTTAAAATGAGAAACATTTGTATGAGAATGTGTTTCAGGGCGAGTCAGAATGTGCTGGACTGTGCAGTCTGTCTTGCTGCAGCATCCCCAGCCTGGCCAAAGCCTGTACTGAGGATTAGAGGCAGGTTAGTTTGGCTGATCCATCGTCGTGGCTCATGGTCCCTTCTGCTGGTCTGGAGTCACTGTGTGGGAGAGGAACAGGGACACTGAGTCTCTGCTGGGATCATAGAATCCTAGAATGGTTTGGGTTGGGAGGGACCTTAAAGATCATCCAGTTCCAACCCCCCTGCATGGGCAGGGACACCTCCCACCAGCCCAGGCTGCTCCAAGCCCCATCCAACCTGCCCTTCAACACTGCCAGGAATGGGGCAGCCACAACTTCCCTGGGCAACCTGGGCCAGGCTCTCACCACCCTCACAGCAAATAATTTCTTCCTATTGTCTCACCTAAATCTCCCCTCAATCCCTGCAAGTGCCCCATGATTTCATTTCTTAAAGGTACAATGGATTATGTGAAAGAACATGTAGTAGCCTTGCATGTGTGTGTCACTACTGTGCTTATTATGGTGTCAGTGATAGGAGAGTCTACTCCGTGGTGTAATTTACAACATCATTTGGCATATGTGTATATGTTTTGTCAACCTACTGTGTGAAAATGTCAGTGTTTTATCACCACTAATAAAATAATTGTTAATAAAACAGTCCTGCACAACACTGGTTGCTCAGCCAGCAGTTTTGCTGGAGGGTCCAAGAGCTCTTATTTCAGGAGAGGGGAAAATTGCCATGTTTCTTCCTGTAGTTCTCCCTTCAGAACTCAGTATCTCCATTTTTATAAGCAGGGAATGAGTAAACAAATTGTTACAACCACATGACAACTATGGTGTCATGCTGAAATAACAACTTGACTCTTATTTTGCTGCCTTTATCCTTACATGCTTCCAGTATGGATTTCCCTAGCTAGGCTGTATTTTTTTATGGTGATCTGTTGATATTTGCATGCATATGCCTTTTGATAATCTGGCAGGTCTATTTTGAAATGATTTTTCATTCTCAGAAATAGGGCACAGTGGTATTAGAGCTGTTCCACTGACCTTAATGCAGTCACATTAATGCTGCTGTCTTTCTGCTTTCAATTGTACCCAAATATTAATTACTAATTAGAGGGAGATTGTGACAATAGAAGAATGTAGGTCTTCACTACTCCTTCTGGCTATTCCCTCCTAACAATCACCAATCTGTTCAAACATACATTTACCCTCTTCTTACCTACTGCAGTTATTAATAAGTCATTTCTAGTCCCTTTTAAAACAGGACAGAAGTGCACTCACTGCCTTGCAGGCTTGTGCTAGAAAGAAGATGATGAGAGTAAAGGTTCAGCAAGGCACAAATAGGACAAGCCTGAACAATTTTTTTATGGGGTGGCAGAGCTGGACTTAGTGGCAGAAGAGAGTGGTGATGGTTTGGGGAACCTCCAGCAGAGTATGGCCCTGGTGGAGCCTGCTGGAGGAAATAAGAGAGTGGAGCTCCAGGTCAGCTCTTCTGGCCCAGCTGGGAGGTGAGAAGTCCTGGGGGTTGTGCTTGACTTTATGATGGTTATAAAAAGCTGGAAGGGGATGTGGCACCAAACCCCGAGGCAGTGGACAGTGGACAGCAGTGAAGAGTCTGCTGACCATGTAAAAGAGGTAATATTTTTCCAGTGGTGCTGGTAGGATTTCAAGTATCTTTTTTCTTTAGACATTTTCTTAACCATTCTATGAAAGATGGGGCAGATATGAAAGCTTCAGAATGTCTGTGTTAATCTTTATTTTGTAATGATTTCTTTTGGTTTGGTCTTAGAGTAGTTATGCCTAAGGTTTGGTCTTGACAGGTAAGAATTTAATGAACTTTTCTATATATATTCTGTATTTATGCTCATGTTGCTGAGAGGAGAACTTTGGTTTGAAATGTGCTTTATTTTTGTGTTTTGTTTTGTGTTTTTTTTTAAGCCAATGATTAAATATGAAGGTAGGGAATAAAATATTTTCACACCTGTATTTATTAAAAAAATAAAAGATGAAACAGAGCAAAAAGCATTTATTATTTATAGTGACCCAGGAGCAGCTTCTAGAGAGTTCCTGTTTGGGTAAAGTGGAACAGTCAGGCGTGCTTGTGACTTCACACTTGAGATTATGAACAGAACAATGATCAGTGTCTTGTATTTAGGGGCTGCTGCCAGCTGTTTCTAAATGAAATTGTTGCAAATCCAGAAAAATGGGTGCATATTGATCAATGGCTTAGAACAATTTAAATCCTGAGAGTGAGTTGGGGCCACGTGTGGCAGGGTGTGTGTGCAATCCCAGGAAGGATGTCCCGGGATCCCCAGCCGGACACCGGCTGAGCCGCGGATAACCCGGCTGCAGCCCACGTGGCAAAGGTTGCACCCAGCTGGGGGTCTCTTGCATGATTCCTCACAGGAGGTGTGCATGTGTGAGAGCTGTGTTCCTTCATCATCCCTGTGACAATTGTTTCGTGCCCTGCAGAACATGAAAATAAGCTCTGGTGTTTGTGATCAGCAGAACTAGCTCTGCGTTCTCTCGGGTCTTTCTTTCCACCTGCCGTCATGGAGGCAGCGTCGGGTGGTTGTTCTTTGGTTTTGTGCATGTGGATAATAGATGGCAGGCTGAAGGTGAATGTACAGCTGATTGTTGAAGTTAAGCTCCATGGGTGACTATTTAATTAATTGTTCAGTGTGTTTGGTGTGCGTGTGTTTTTGGTATTTGTGTGGCTCTAAGGAAAACCACTTCGTATTTGTAAAGGAAGCAAAGTTATGCTCATTTCAAGAAATTGCTCTGCAATTAATGGCATTACTGCACTTAAATATGTACAGTATTTAATGCTTTTATCCAGTAATGAAGTAGTGTTGCTAGCCTTGATTTCTCCTTTTTAAATACTTCTTTTGCATTTTGCTGAAATAGCAGGAAAAAAATCCAAAGCTACTTTTATTTCAGTTGAATGTGTTCCTGGAAGAGTGGAACAGTGTCATGGGCTTGACCTGAAACACCTCCCTGCAATTTGAGAGTTGCTCTCTGAAAGGCCTGTGAGTGAAAGATGTGGTGAGAAATGGAGTAAAATGGGGATGCAGGAGTGAGAAGATGGGCTGCCCCAGGTCAGCCCATGCTTAGCACATGTGGCACAGCTCCTTTGCAGTGCTGTGAATTGTGGAGGAGCTGTTTCAGCCTGTAATTCATAAGAGTTTAGGTATATAAATATTCCTATAAGGCAGAAACCCAGGTCATTCTCATGTAAAGGTAAAGAAAATTGGAAAGGCATAAGGAATTCTGTAGGGAATTAAGCTGGGGGATGGGAAGGAGCCAAGTTAACAGATTCTTTAAGAGCTGCAACATAATTTCTTGAAGTCTGTTACAGTCATACTTTAGCTGATAAGGATTTGTTCAGACTCTAGGGTTTGGTTTTGTCACTATATTGCAAAGTAGGCATTGAATATGTTGTGATTTACAGCACCAGTCTCTAACTTTGCTGGTGCAATGGCAGACGAATATGAGAAGTAAAATGAACACCATGCAACACGGGGACTGCTCAGCTTTTGCTGAGTTTTAGACACCTGGTTTCCTTGCCAGGCTGCACAGATAGTTTTGCTCTGCTAGGTCACTGTATTTAAGAGCCCTCACCATTTTCCTGAAACCATTTTATGCTGTGCCTTTATTGCACCCATAACCAGACCATCAGGCTTCATTCCTAACTTAGTTTACAGCTAGACAGCAAACCTTTACTAAGGCATAGTCATGCTTGTAACAAGAATTGAGTGGGCACAGGCTTGAGGCTGAACTTCAAACAAGTGTTAGTCACTGTTTGCATGGTGCTTTTCTGCAGTAAAAGCTGTTCCAGTGGGAAGTAGCACCAGGTTCTGCCCCCCTGCCCTCCCCAGCCATCTGCTGGTGCAGGAGCTGCCTTGCCCAAGGACCAGTTGGGCTTTTCCCAGTGTGGCTCAGAGGTGTTTTTTGCCTCCCCAAAATGTTTCTGAGTAGTTTTCTGCCATGTATTCTCACATGCCAAGTCAGCACTTCTGCTGAGGATGGTTTGTTTTGTGTTTGTTTGTTTTTTTCTGATTCCTTTTCACCACGTACCCTGAGTAAAGCAGGATTCTCCACAATTAAAAAGGAACAGAAATTTATTTCTGTGACCAGTCAGATACTGGTGTCATAGCCCCTCTCAGTCTGTTCTCAGTTTTGGGCTGTGTACAGGGTGTTTTATCAATTTTACTTGGAAACCAATAAAAAACCCCAGCTTTGTGAACTGATGGAACTTCAGATGACAAAGCAATATCAATTCAGAGTTTACTCATATGATTAACACAGGCTCCACCACTTTAATTGGTTCGAGTCTTCATAGGGCTTATTTCAATGGAATCAGATTGGATCAAGAATAAACTTTTAAATTGGAATATTAGAGAGGTGTACATGTGTGTGAAGACAAGGACTTGGTGTTTATCTTAGATTATTCTTTTTTGTATGTGCTCCTTACATTTGGGAGGCCTGGCTGTCATCTCCTGGCTGCCTGCAGTTAGAGCTGTTTATCTGCAATCAGTCTTGCTGAGGTTGTGGTAAACAATGTTACACAAGTTCTTGCACTGGCATCCAAAGGTATGGAATTTATTTTGAATGTTTGCTACATAACACAGTTAAATGGCTTGTATCACTTTCTCAAATAGTAATTATTTTACTCAAAACCTCCCAAGTGATGTGATGTGTAGTAACCTCTGACAGTGCTCAGATAGCATTCTTGATATTTAATTCCAAGGCAACTGCTCTCTGGGCTGGTGTGGCTAATTGGTTTCTTTGGGACTGTCTTCACTGCACAAACATTCCTGACACCAAGTCCATTTTCAAACAAGCAAGGAAAACCTAAATCAAGTGGGCTTAGCCTGAGTTGATTGGCCTGTCTGGGAGTATAGGATAAAGCTTCAATTAGCACAACTGAAACACAGAAACTTGCTCAAATATTATTCTATCATGTGATGGCTCTCTCTTGTGTTAGGTTAACCAGAGGGAAGTTTCAATCAGACAGTTAATCAACTCTTCTGAAGCTGTAAGAGCTTTGATTGTTCAATCTTTAAGGATGTTGAAAACCTCAGGAGAAAGTGGTATATAAAACTAAAGTTGTCAGTCTGTTGCTTTACACAGGCAGCTTGATTGATTTGCTATTTCATGGTGCTAATGGCATGAATTTACTCGTGGCATTTCTGCTGCAGGCTGACAAAATACACAGTGCTTGTTGGCTTTGGATTTGGGAGGATTATTCATGTAGGAAAATTTCCAGGCATGGCTTCAGCACCCTGCTGGTGTTGTTCAGGCTACCCCTGCAGGTGCTTTTCCCTAAGGCAGTGATGTGTACCCATGGGAGCCCTGTTGGTACAGGGATGGGGCACAACTCTGATGGTGTGTTTCCCTTTGGAGCAGAACCCTGCTGGTGGTAAGTCTGGAAGGTGACTTTGATCTTGGGATCATCTGTACTGCAGGTTTCTTGCTGAGGCTGTGATCTTGCCAGTGCTCGTTCCCATGAACAGTATTGTGAAATTCCAATTCATGTGATGCACATGGTTATGGAGTCCTCATTTTTATTAGCTTGCTTATATTTGATCTTGGCAGAGTCAGGCATATCCCAATTTACATGCAAAGAAATTGTGAAAGGTTGCCTTTCTGAGACCAAAGTCAGACTGTGGCTTTCCAGTGAGAGCTAAGAACCAGTTTGTGCTCACCCAGATGTGCAAAGGTTTACCAGAAGAATCCAAGAGTGTCAGAAGATATACATTTCAGCCAGGTTCCCAAGGGCTGTCCACAGCAATGTTTAGTTGCTGCAATGCTCAGCTTGCAAGTCAGAACTTACAGACAGGAATTGGCTGCCTTCCTCACTCCTGTGAATCTAGTTGGCTTTGCAGAGGGTAAATGAATGATGCACTTTGAGAGGAGATGAAATCTTCTCTCTCCTGGACCCTGGAAGAATCTGAACTCTACCAGTATTTTGGGGGGAATTTCTACCACTTTGCAGTTTCTTTTTATACATTTCATTCTGCCTTGGTCAGAGCAAGAGGAATAATACAATCCTTTACTAATCTGTTTGTTTCCTGATTGAATTAATTTCTTTGTCTTCTTGCAAGCAACATTCAGAGAAGAAGTTCCCTCCTTAGAACAAGAATCTTGCACAGTTGATATCTGCCCTCATCCAAGACAAAAGAGAAAGGTATGGAGAATGAACAGAGGCTGGAGTGAGGAAAAGGAGGCAGGTATTCTACCAGAAACATGCAGTGCCAGGATTCGTTTAGTAAAGGTTCTCTGCTGGCTGGCTGGCTTGTGACTTTTTAAATACATTGTCAGTAAATTAACAGGTCAGACAGGTTCTGCCTGAAAAGAATATACAGACCAAGAATTCTTTTATTTTTAATTACTAGAGTGGATGAAAGCAAGGTGTGGTCTTTGGCCCAGTGCAGGGAGTCAGGAACTGACTAGCTTCTGTGCCTGTAGGTAAATCTCATTTACTGCCTTGATTTCTCCAGCTGCCTTATAGGTGTGATACTTGCCTCAGGAGGAAACTGAACATACTCACGTGTGCAAGGCTCCTTGGAGATGGGAATTCTATGCACGTGGTATTTCTAATATGTTATCTGTATTAGAAAAAGAAGTGATTTTAAATAAAAACTCTTCAGTTGAGTTTAGCTGCATTCTTTCTTCTCTATGTGGAAAGGAACTGGAAAGTGGCCTCTTAGGGCCTCTGTCACAAGCATTTCCATGTAATTTCTTCAGTTTTGTGTCTGAATATCTCACTTCAGAGAAAGCTTAAGGTAGTGAACTGGTCCTGAGACAGAAGGTATCTAAATGACTGAAGTGCCTTTGATGAATGAGACGCCTAAGAAGAAAATGTATTTTTACAGCATTAACCATCTCCACTGGTTTTAAAGTGTTTGTGTTCTACCAAACCCAAACGTTTTGGCACTTCAAGATTGGTCTTCAAAAATTCTTCCATTAAAAAGTATTCGCTGCTTTCTGGTGTTGAGCCTTTGGACTCACTTTGAGGCCTAATTTAGATGATTCTTTGTTGATCTGTTAGAAAGAAAAGCTTATAAAGAAGAAAAATGAGTTGCGTGCAGTGTCTGCAGATGCCCCGGGGAGAAATGGGGCTTTAAGGAAAACATGAGGATTGCAAAACTTTGCAATATTATGGAGTTGCAACATAAAGAACATGGGGAGAAAAAGGGGCAAGGTCACTGTTAGGTTCTAGTTCTTCAGTGGTGGAGTCTCCTTATTTCATTTCCTTTATAAAGTCTGTGTCATATTTGGAAGAGGGAATTTAAATACCGTTCTGGGCACGTCAGGGTTTTGTTCTGTTGAGCCCAGCGCTGGGATATCTCAGCTATACTTGCTTTTCTCAAGACATAGATATGAAATATTGGAAATCTCCTTCAGCCCCAGCACCGTGGGTTGGAATTGTTGGCTCTTCCCCCAGGGATCCGAGGGTTTGCATCTTGTGTGAGGCAAGTGCGGGCGGGAGCGGCTGCGGGAGGAGCTGCTGGGAGCTGCCCTGCCCGGCCCGGGGGCTGCTCTGGGCACAGCTCCCTGCCAGCCAGGAAAACGTGTTGGGAGCTGAAGCTGGGACAGCTGGAACACACTTTGTGTGCACTGCCTTTTTCTTTTTTAATTGCTTTTTGTCTCTGGATACGGCTCCACCACTGGGATGGTTGGATCCAGGGCCACACTGCGTGGCAGGGGAAGGGCTCCAAGAGGGAAAGCCCTGGGAAGCAGGGGCTGTTTACTGGTCCTGTTGCTTTTCTCCTTTTAATTGCAAATAGTTGTCGTTGGGCTTTGTGTGCAGAGGCATCACAGGGTTTTATTACTTGGTGTGACAAATACATTCTGACTTACAGGAGATGCAGTGAATTGTCCCACTAATCCTCTTCCACTACAGCCTGTAGGATTAATTTTTGGTGGTCATTTTGATGCCCATGAGCCAGCAATGTGCCCTTGTGGCCAAGAAGGCCAATGGCCTCCTGGGGTGCATTAGAAAGGGGGTGGTTAGTCGGTCAAGGGAGGTTCTCCTCCCCCTCTGTTCTGCCTTGGTGAGGCTGCATCTGGAGTATTGTGTCCAGTTCTGGGCCCCTCAGTTCCAGAAGGACAGGGAACTGCTTGAAAGAGCCCAGGGCAGAGCCACAAAGATGCTGAAGGGAGTGGAACATCTCCCTGCTGAGGAAAGGCTGAGGGAGCTGGGTCTGTTGGGCTTGGAGAAGAGGAGACTGAGGGGCGACCTCATCCATGGTCACCAATATGTAAAGGGTGAGTGTCAGGAGGCCAGAGCCAGGCTTTGTTCAGTGATGTCCAGTGATAGGACAAGGGGCAATGGGTGCAAACTGGAGCAGAGGAGGTTCCATGGGAATCTCAGGAAGAACTTCTTTCCTGTGAGAGTGACAGAGCCCTGGGCCAGGCTGCCCAGAGAGGCTGTGGAGTCTCCTTCTCTGGAGACATTCCAACCCCCCTGGACACGTTCCTGTGTGATGTGCTCTGGGTGCCCCTGCTCTGGCAGGGGGGGTGGACTGGGGGGGCTTTCCAAGTCCCTTCCAACCCCTGGGATTCTGTGATTCTGTGATTTTGCTTTGCTTGCTTTGATAGAGGATCTTAACATTGTTCCATGGAGGACTGGATTGATGCATATTTAGATAGAAAACTGCAAGACAGTATTTTGTATTTTTCCTGTTGTAAACTGTTTTAAAGTTTGTTGTTCTCACCCCACTCAGTAGCATTGTGGAAAGTATTTCAAAACACTTTTTGGGAACACTGAATGGTTAGCAGAGCATCTACTTGAGCATCAAGTGTGCAATAAATAACATTAAACCCTTCAAAAAATAGAGAAATAGTTCATCAACTCTCTTTAAGCTGTGTAGTGTTCAGATTTTATTTCTTCATTTGTTTATTTTTAATATGCCAAAAGCAGGCATGGGGAACACAGCTCTGTTTTAATAAAATGAGGCAAGGATGGTATAGAGAAAAGCAAGTCTGTTTCTTAGAAATCATTATAGATACACACATGTAGCACATTATTTTAATAAGTTTTTTTAGTGACTAGATGCTCTTTAAAAATCCTAATCTCAATTAATTATGTATTCAATGGATTTTAACAGCCTGGGATGTGATTTATTTTTTCCCCCCTGAAAGTCTAGAATAAGGTTTTGTGGCTTTTTTTACACCTTCTTTTAAAATAAAATTATTTTCCTGTAAATTCATTCAGAGTTTGTTCCCTGTTTCCAAAAACAAAGTTAAGATGGGAAATAATGTAGGAAACAATAGGAAAAAAAATTTAGTTTCTCCATATTTAAAATTCCCCATTAGTTCTGGTGACCCTCTGTTCTGGGGGAAGGATTTGAAGTCTGGCCTTTGTGTACATTCTACTGCCTGTGTAAAAATCAGTTGAACAAGAAAGTTGGAGGTGACAGCAACTGAGATTGGGATGTTTCTGCCTGTGGTGAATAAAACACACTGCTGAGGCTGAGGGGTCTGACCCTGAGCCCTGACCTTGACCCCAGGGGTGTAGTGATAGGACAAGGGGGAATGGTTTTAAACTGCAAGAGGGGAGATTTATATGAGATACTAGGAAGAAATTCTTCACCGTGAGGGGGGTGAGACACTGTCCCAGGTTGCCCAGGGATGTTGTGGCTGCCCCATCCCTGGAAGTGTTTAGGGCAGGTTGGCTGGGGCTTGGAGCAGTGGGGAGGTGTCCCTGCCCACCTCAGGGCTTTGGGACTGGATGATCTTTAAGGTCCCCAACCCAAGCCATCCTAGGATTCTATGTCCTGAGCTGGAGCTCCTCAGGCTGGAGCTCAGCAGCAGGGCTGGAGTGAGGGGAGGGTGGTTTTGGGAGGCAGGAGGGGATGCTGGTAGGGAATGGAATGGGCCAGGCAAGAGCTTGGGCCAGGCCAGTGCTGGAAGAGAGGGCTGGAAGGGAACACAAGAGCCTGGGACAACCGGGGTGGCAGGAAGGGGCCTGGGACCCCTCCTGCCTGTTTGTGGACAGCAGGAGCTCAGCCCCACTGCTCAGTCTCGTGGGTCTGAGTTTTGTGGGGCAGTGGGGATAGTTCTTTGCTTTCTAACTTGACCTGTTAGGAAAACCAGATATACTGAGATACTGTGTGACAAGAGATGTTGAAGATGGTAATTAAATTCAGCTTCTATGCTAAACATACCTGGTACAGAGCACTCCTTATCATAAGCCATTTCCAACATAGAGCTGTACTCTCATTTAGTGAGAGGGACAGAGCCTGCTGAAGCAACCATTTGATATTTGGGTGCTTTTTCCACATTTCTTTGTGTGGAGCCTACATTTTATTTTCTGCCCAGCCTTCAAGCTCAACAGGCGGGAATATTCAGTTCCTTAGAGGTTTTTCTGTGGCACTTATCTCTGTGCTGCCACAAAGCTTCATAAACCTTTAATTAATCTTTACAACACCTCTTTGATATGACTCAATTCAATCATTATTCAGGACCAGAGCCAGTAAATCTTTGTTGACACAAAATGAGGTGAGGTCCTGTGGGAATTTAGTCTGCAACGTAATCAGATGTGAATGTGCAGCACGACTGGGCAAGGGTGGCTGATCAGGGTTAGGCCAAAAAATCCTGGTTTTGGCATTTTCTCACTTGCAAGTGTTTGATTTTTGCAGTCATTGTGATACTCTTGGAACATTTTTGTATGTTAAAAAGCATTTGTATCGTTACTTATCCTGAAAACAGCTTCTTAAACCATGGAATTTAAAGAGTAGAAGGTTTTTGGCTCAGGTTTTTTGCCTTTTTGATTGATTATGTTTTGTAACTGTTCTGTTACTTCTTTTAAAATGTAAATCAAGGGGTTTTTGGCTCAGGTTTTTTGCCTTTTTGATTATGTTTTGTAACCGTTCTGTTACTTCTTTTAAAATGTAAACCAAGGAAAACCAGCTCAGCTGAGAATACCAGCAAGACCAGCCTTTGTTCTGGTGCATGTGGGTGCATTTCAGGGCCATGAAGCTCACAGGGTGCTTTGGTTGGGGCTGCTCACATGTGTTGGAGTTGGGCTTCCACACTGACATAAACCCAGTTATGATGAAGATGAAGGTTATAAACTGTGAGCCTTTGATTCTTGAGGAATCATCGTCCTTCTGTGCATGGTTTAAGTGCCTGTTGGAATGTATTGTGTCCATTTCTTGGCCTCTGGTTGTTTCCCCAAATCAGCAGTTCAGACCAACGATACGACTCCTGACCCAGCCTGACTGATCATTTCTCTAACTTCTGAAAACAGCAAGCCCAGAATTGTTGGCAACAATATGAGTTACATAATAGGCTTTTGCCCTACCATTGCCCTAAAAAAATAAATAAATGTATTTGTGAATGACTGAGAACACCATTTATCTTGGAAGCACAGTAGCTGTGCTTGAGTGGGTTTCCCTGTCCTGCCTCACAAGGGTCACTTCAACAAAACACTCCCTAAATCTGAAAATCACCTTTCATGATTTTCTTGGTATTCCTTATGGCTAAGTAAATTCCATGCTTCAGTTGGTTGCAGAATGATAATATTACCAATCTTACAACAAGAATTGATAAAGAGAATATATTTTTCTGAGCATTGTCTGCAGGCACATAGTCTATTTTGTAGAGTAAATTGGTTTGCATCTTGTGTTCTTATGTATTCCAGCTGTATGGAATGCTGTCATGCCACAGGCTGCTTCTGCTGAAATAAGGTCTAGGTTTAGCCTTATTGTAAAACTCAGTCATTCTCTACTGCCTTATTTCACAATGGGACTGGATTGTTTTCATTTCTTACCATGTCCCAAACTGGAATTTGATACAGTGAGCTTGAGCCATAATTTCATGTTGTGGGTGGAAGGCAAAAGTGAAGAGTTAAACACAATGTCTTCTCCAGCCTGCCAAGTTCTGGGGCTGTGAAAGGTGAAGGAGCAGAGGGCAGTCAATTCTGTGCAGGGGGTAAGTGGACAAATGAATTCCAGTTCCATACTAGCATATGGTCATTACCTAAGAATTAATTCATATTCTTAGTTAGATTCTGCAGATAAGTTTTGCAGTGTAGCAGGGTCAGTGATACAAGGTCCTCATGTAGGGTTTGTGTGATGTAAGAAGAAAAAAAATATGAAATTGCTTGCTTTATTATGGAGATTAATCTTTTCCCAAAAAAGGGGCTGAACTGCAAATGTCTTCTTTGGTTTGTTTTTGTTTGATTGGTTTTGATTTTTTGTTTGGTTTTTGTTTGGTTTTTGGTTTTTAGTTTGTTGTGTTTTTTTTTTTTTGTGGGGGTTTTGAGTTTGTTTTAAAGTTAATTTTTCTTATGTTTCTGAATGCAGGCCTGAGAGATAGCTGGCTGTTCACTTTGTAAAACAGGATGAGCAGCAAAATCATAGAATCATTAAGGTTGGAAGGGACCTTAAAGATCATCAAGTCCCAACCCCCCTGCCATGAGCAGGGAACCCTACCACTAGACCAGGTTGCTCAGAGCCCCATCCAACCTGGCCTTAAAAACCCTCCAGGGATGGGATAATTGTTTCGTTCAAGATGGATACTTTTCTCTCTGTCCACTCTATTAATTGCTGTATGGAAAATAAAGGGACCAGTGGGACCAGTCCTAATCACCACAACCCTCCAGCATGCCACATTTGTATATAGTCTTCTGATTTACAAGCCACGTTGTGGAAAATGTCTGGTTAATGTTTTTTTGCCTGTACAATGATTTCATTTTCCAGCACTCTGATGGCCCTTGCACATGTGAGATACCCCACAACGTGAATAAATTTCATGCTCTGTGTCTGAAAGAAAACATTTGTTTCAGTAATGCATCAGCTATATTTGCATTATGCATGAGAAGAAAAGGAATGATAACATTCAAGTATTTATTGCACACTCCCCCAGCCAGGTGAGATACCTTCTGGTGTGTCCATCTCAAGTGTTACCAACACAGACTGGTAACCTGTGTTACATCAATTTAGATTCATCTGATGTTTTAAAAGCAAATGGGGTTTATGCAGCACCTCATGCTGTTTTTGTAGGGTAGTGGGTTTTAGATGTTAGTTTCTGTGAGACTGGTGCTTTTGAACGTTCACACATTTAGCTTTTTGCAAAGATACAAGAGGAGAAAGTTTGTTCTCTGTCAGTAACATGCTGGAGTGATGCAGGGTGGTTTTGTGTGCTGTTGGCTTAAAGCTGCTTTGTTGTTGTTATTTGCATTTCCCCTGCCCTCAAACTACATGTCCATGCAGATTTTTTTATAAACATGGTTAATGGCTGTATTTTTTAAGCTCCTCAGAGGGTGTCCTGGGCTTATATCTGCAGGATGAGATGTAAAGAAGATGGGTTTGGTTGCCATAGCATGTTACAGGAGTGACCTGCAGCCCAGTGGGTGAGAGCTGAGGACAGTGAATGGAATAGCAGCAATAATTATAGGAAGTGACTGTTTGGATTCTCTTATGGCACCAAAACTGTCCATTGTGATATTCTTCAGTCTCCTGAGTGAGAAATGCCTGAGGGCTAGATGGGCTTAGATACAAGTCTGTGCTCTGCTCAGCTCATCTACAGCTGATTTTTTTCTTGCTTGGGAGCTGGGATTCTTCTGTAGGGGAACTTTACCTGCAAAGGTGTATTTATCAGAGGGAGATGCTGGGACCACTAGGGCCCCTTCCTCTTTAGCCACTAGTCCTCTCACAAAATAATGCTTTTTTTACCCTCTCCTCTTGGAGGAGTATGTAGACTCCCTTAGACTCAGGATGACTCTGCCTTTTTCCAGCACTTTAGGAAGAATCGTAGAATAATTTTGGTTGGATAAGACCTCTTAAGATCAAGTCCAACTGTGAACCCAGCTCTGCCAAGTCCACCACTAAACCAAGGCCCTAGGCACCACATCTACATGTCTTTTAAATATTTCCAGGGATGGAGATTCAGCCACCTCCCTGGGCAGTCTGTTGCAGAAAAAAAGATGATATATTACCAGGCTAGTAGAAGGAAATGCTGCTTTTCTTCAGTCCCTAATCCTTTAGCTGGGAGTAAATGTAGCTCAGAGAAAGGAAATAAAAGGTCCAAAGGCAAAAGGACCAAGACAAAGAAGGATTAAGGGGGGATGAAGCTGACAGCAAGATCTGCCATTACATTTTTTGGATATTGGAGCCTTGTGATTGTATATCTTTAGGTACTTGGGCCTGTCCTGGTGCTGCAGGATGGGCAGCAGCAGGAGTAGAGAAGCCCCAGCAGCTGCAGCTGGTGTGGAGGGGAAAAATTAAGGCCTGGATTAGGAGGTATTGCACTTAGATTAGGAAGAGCTGGGAAGCTGTGGTGTGAGAGAGAATGGGAGGCTCTGGGGTGGCTGACAAGCTGAGGTTGACAAGAAAAGTAGGTGCTTATTGCAGGAGGGGAAGGGTGGAATTAAGGGCAGTTGGAGAAGGTATCTTTTGAAAGATTCTCCCTTGTGAAGGGGTTGATGGGGGTGTTATTTCTCTGCTTCTGAGACCTCTACATTTGCACTTAGGGACAGTGAGGGCATTTGCTGCAGTAGCTACTGGAATTAATGCAATTTTTAACATTCCACATGTGTCACTAGTACCACACACATGCACATGTCTGTGGATGCATATATCATATAATGTGAAAACACATTATTTCTTGATTTGCTACTTGAAACAGTGTAAGAGCAACTCTTTAACAGCTGAATGTGGTGGTTCTTTTCTCATTTTCTTTTGCTTAATGCAGAGGACAACAGATCCATCAGCATCTGGAGCAGAAGCTCTGGTCTCTGGGTGGCTGTTTTTTTGTGAGCACTGCAGTCTGGGGTAAGTGAGGGTGTGTTTAGGGTTTGTTGGTTTTTTTAAGTGTGGTAAAATCATTTATTAAGGTCAAAGACTTTTTAAATAGTAGAGAGCAAGACCCTCAATTGGAGAAGAATAGTCTTAGAACTGGAATGAAGTTTCATTTTAATGTAATGAAGTTGTAGGTTGCAATGAATGTAATTGGGTTCTGTAATAGGCACTTATTATCATTTCATCCTGACATTTAGGATAAGTAATTACTTTAATGTTTGAAATCCACAATTAATTTGCTTGGTGACAGAAGTTGTAATTGATTTTAATGTATGGTTCTTAGCAAATAGCTTGGGGATTTGGGGTTTTCACTCATTTATAATGACCCCACTTGGAGTACTATGTCCAGCTCTGGAGCCCAGAACACAGGAAGGACATGGAGCTCTGAACTGAGTCCAGAGGAGGGCATGAAGATGATCCAAGGGCTGCAGCAGCTCTGCTCTGGAGACAGGCTAGGAGAGTTGGGGTGTTCAGCCTGGAGAAGAGAAGGCTCCAGGGAGACCTGAGAGCAGCTTCCAGGGCCTGGAGGGGCTCCAGGAAAGCTGGGGAGGGGCTTTTCATCAGAGAGGACAGCGACAGGACAAGGGGTAATGGTTTTTAACAGAAAGAGGGGAGATTTAGGTTAGACATCAAGAAGAAATCATTTGCTCTGAGGGTGGTGAGAGCCTGGCCCAGGTTGCCCAGAGAAGCTGTGGCTGCCCCATCCCTGGCAGTGTTGAAGGGCAGGTTGGATGGGGCTTGGAGCAGCCTGGGCTGCTGGGAGGTGTCCCTGCCCATGCAGGAGGCTGGATCTAGATGATCTTTAAGGTCCCTTCACACCCAAAGCATTCTGTGATGAGGTTCTTACCTGCATTGCCTGTAACATTCAGTCTTTGTGCAAGCAAGGTCAACTCCACATGCTGGAGCAGATTTACATATGTTGACGTGTAGGTTGAATGAGGCCCTGTGAGTGTGTCTTATGTCTCGCCAAGCTTGCTATAAAGGGGAAATCTTTTCAAAGACTTCAGCAATCTTAGAGCTCTCTGCTTTATTTCTAAACCCTGTAATTAGTGGTTTCTTGAAACTGGATTTGCTTCTTCCCAAAGTTGAGGGATATGCACAGTAATTTTGAAATCCAGCCTCTAAACAAGGTCTGGCTCCTCTAACTTTTTAAAGTAAAAAGTGTTTTAGATGCCTGAGGATCAAGCTGAGTTAGAATTGGCTTTTTTCCTTAATACACTCTTCTTTTTTTTTTTTTTTTTCCCCTCCTTCTCATCTCTTACATTGGAAAAATAAAGTATTTTCTTTGCTCAGTTGGCACAGTGCTAACATGTGGCAAAGTTGATACTTCTCAGTTGGCATCTGGAGGCTCTGACAGTGCTCGAGACTCTTTGTAGTTCAAGATAAATGATGTTTGTGAATGTAATCAACCCTTCAGAAATTTAAATTAGTATGCCAGTAACGGGAAAGATTATCAAGATTTTAACTAGGAAATAAAACGTTTTCAGCTTAGATCAATGAGATGTATCTGTTCTGTATCCTGGCTGCATTCATGCAGTGTCCTTAGCCCAGCTGAAGAGAACAAAGAGAGAAAAACAGCAGCAATTTGTGAATTGCAAGGTACTACTGAGAGAAGAGTAAACCTGACCTTCCTAGCCTGCTGTTCAGCTTGAGTAAGCAGTCCAAGAGTTAGACCAAGATAAGTCAGGTGCTATTGAGCACTTTTCTCATTTCAGCTGGCAGAACTTGGAGGAGATCACCTGCATCACCAGTGTCCTGCCATCTTCACCAGTTGTGACATATTTAGTCTTAGAAAGATCAGCAGAATGTGTTCTCTGCATGCCCCTGCTCCTCATTCATTATAAAGCTTAAAAAAACCCTTTCAGCTTTGAAACAAGGAGGAGTTACAGCTTTTGTGCTACAGAAGGCAGCTGAAGGGCATAGCTGGGTCCTGGGCCAGAGGGGTCCAGCTGATGGAAGCACCAGGGGCTGCTTCCAGAGTTACCAGCTGCTGCTTTCTGGCGACCAGAAGTACCTGCTGGAGCAGCAGTTGCTGCCTAAGGCATCACACACTGCCTTCTGTACCCTTTCTGTATTTTGACCCAGAGAGCTAAATGTGGCTGTTGCCAAAAAACCCCCAAGAAGCCACCAAACCCAAGTGAGAGTTGCAGTGAAGGTTTCTCTGTGCCTTTGTCCCTGGCTTCCCTGTCCTTGCTTCTGTTGTGGAAACGGGCTGTGGTACAACAGAAGGGTGTGTTTAGTTTGGAGCAGGAGGCCAACAGCTATCTGGAGGTGATGGAGGGACAACTGGAAAAGAGAGGGAAAGGGTTCTGGCTGGTGAGGACAGACTTCATTAACCAAGAGCTCTTTTTGATCTGATAGGAAATGGGTGGTTCTAAATTGCTACATATTTACAAATAAGCCAACTGAATGTTTTATTTACATTCACAGTGATATGCTTTAAAAAAAACAACAACTTCCTCTGCGTCTTCAAAAACAGTGAGTGACACAGAACAAGAACTGCAGTACAGCTAACATTTACTTTTTTATTTATTGTTTTTAATTTATTTTTTAAATAAATAATTCAGCTCCCAGTCCAGACAAGCCATTACCCTCCAGTCCTGGGTCCTAGAAGAGCTTGCAATTCTAGATATTCTTGGGAATCACTATAATTTTGGTTTCCCTGGCAGTTCCAGTCCTGTTAGGCCAGCAGGGAGCTGAAACCAGGATGTCTCCTGGTTGTGGTGCTGAAGGGAGGAGACAACTCTGGAACCTGAGCTACCCACCAGCTTACCAGTGTGGGTGCAGCCAAGTACACATGCACACTCAGAAACAGATTTCCTTACTAGATGTTACTATGTTTGTTTTTTTAAGCAAGATTGCATAAGTTAAGGTTTGACAAGAAGAAAAGAGAATATGCAGATGACTTTGCTACAACTTAATACTGGGCATGAGTCTAATCTTTCAATCTCGAGGAGCTCCACTGATAAAAACATCTTCTGTGTTCTGTAAAGTCTGGTATATTGTTTAAATCTTTAGATAGTCAAGGACAGGCAAAACAAGAAAGCATGCATGAGCTTTCTTTCAGAGGTGTTCCACCTGCTGGGGTTGGTTTGGGTTTCACTTGGGTTTTTTCAGGCTGTGAAAGGGAGAAAGACAAATCTATTTGCAGTGTGCCTTTATTTTTATTTTAAAAACCCCAGGAAAACAACAAGCAGTGCTCTGGAAGAATATGTGCTTTGAAATCTCCTGATCATCAGCGCAGTCAGCATCAATGCTTGGTAAAAAGCATGTAAAGTTGGTACATTTTGTGGTGCTGACCCACTGAGCCAAGAGTCCTGTGTCTGATGGCTGGGGGTGCCTCTCCCAGGCACAGCTGCTGGGGCAGCTGCTTGCAAGAAACTTGACATCTCCTTGTCCTTATCACCCATCTCTGAACTTCCTGCATGTTGGACACATTTTAACTGTGTTTCTTTACCATATGTACCCGCGTGTATTTAAAAGCAAACACCCCGTCTTGCTGAGATGATGATTTTTTTTTTGTTTACTTTTTTTTTTCCCCCTGCGAAACGTGTTCTAACTGAAACCATAAACCCCGAGGTGGGAAGTGCAGCAGCTCTGCAGCTGAGAAAAGGAGAAGCAGCGTTTCCCATCGGGCACATCGCCCCCTGGCAGCTGGGAACGACAAGTTGCTCGTTTTTATAGTTAAAAGAAGAGTAAAACCTGTATCTAAGTGCTCTGGCTTTATTCCTCTCCCCCCTTCTTGGGCGATCAGCTAATAGCTGGTGTATCATCCGTGCAAGATATTTTTGTCCAGTCAAAAATGTAACTGCACTGAGCAATACTCTGTGCTGGGTTATATCAGGGTCTCATCTCTATCAAGGCTCTGTTTTCTCTTCTCTCAGTTGCAAAACTGGTCAGAAATAGTTCCTCTTTGCTGCTGATCATCGAGGGTGATGTGTCAGTTGTGCCCAGGTGGATGGATCCCGTGTGGTTGTTTCATGGAGGTGATTCCCAGCCAGTTATCCCACTGGAAGCTGTTGTGTGGCATGGAGACCAGGCCAGTACAGCTGCTCCAAATGGGAGCACAGAGAGCAAGGAGAGAGGAGAGGACTGGGCAGGGCTGAGGCAGTGGGAAGGAGTGTTGGGAGGCAGCAAATGTTTGTTCTAAAGCAGCTCAGCATCTGCTCAAGTGCTGTGAAAACCATATAAAATCCTACAGTCAGATCTGATCTCATCTGCTTGATGTATCAAGCAGTTTTTTCCTACAAAACTTTAGGTAAACAAATAATACACAGTTTTAAGGATCTACTTTTATGTTATGTCCTATGATTATTCAAATAAGGCAGGGCTATATATTTTTATAGTGGAAAAGTTTTATCAGCATTTAGGAACTGGTGACACAATAACCTAATGTGATCATAACCTGCACTGGAGCTCTTTGAAAAGGTAGGTTTCTCAAGCTTGTTTTCAGTCTACAAAATGCTCTGTTCTACTCATCAGCCATTCGTGCTTTTAGCTGGGGCAGATGTTTGCTTTGAGGGCATCCCCTGATTGCTCCTGCAGCACAGAGTTGGTCTCAGGCACAAACTGGATTCTGCTCAGATGACAAGAAGCTGAAGGAAGTGCAGCAAAAAGGCCCCCCAGGTGCTCCAACTGCCAAGGGGCGTTGGCCCTGCTGACCACCAGACATAAGCCAGTTTAAGAGGGAACAAAGGGAATGCCAATGGTTGAGGCCACTGCACCAGTTGCTTGATGCTGCTTTTGTGAGCATCCTGCAGGATTCTGCAGGAGGGAGAGGTTTGATTGTAGAAGAGCAGCACAGAAATCTTGTCAAATTCCACCCTCATGCAGGAGCTACGTGTCAAAATACACATTTAGCCTCCTGGTTTTGACATTGGTGACTTACCTGCTCATTAGAGCCACCTTTTTGTTTGGTTTTGCTCTCATTTGCTTCCCTTTTCTCAGAATGCTTCTGTGATCAGACAAGCTTGTATCAAGACTGACTTTGCTTTCTGTACTCAAGTGAATGAGGTCACTGAGAGGCTGGACCATCTCATCTGCTGAGTGAGCTCGGGTGTGTGAAGGGGGATTCAGATTTTCAGTTACCTCTAGGGGATGCTGTTGTGTTAAAAGTTCCAGGGTTGAAAGCGTTTTCTGTCTGTCTGTGGGTGTTCATCCTCCCTGCAGGAGTGTGTGCAACCCTCTGGGCAGTGCCCTCGCTCCTGGGAAGCAGAGCTCCTGCAGCACCCACTTGTGCCTGCACACGTGTGGGAGAACAGAGTCAGCTAACAAGGGTCCTGGGGTGATGTTCATTGCTTGCTTTTCTCTCTGTGTTGCGTCTGACCCGCTGATGCATTGATTATTGATTCCAGTTCAACTGGTGAAGTGTTTGAACTGCAGTTTGAATCAAACATTTGGGAATTCTTTCCTGTCAGGAGCAGAGGACTCTGCAGTGGCCCTGTCAGTGTTTCATGTTTGCTGGGCTTGAATTTGTTGAGCTGTTAAGTTTTCTGTCAAAGAAAGGTTTCCTATGAACAGGTTTTGGTTTTAGAATGCTTGTGATCCATTTACAGTGGTAATTCCCCCCCTTCTTTCACCAGGCATTGCCTTACTTCCAGTATAGATACTTTAAATTAAAAATGAATGAAGCTCCCAGTCTTTGGTACCAGTTGATTGTTATTTAACATGAAGCACCTAAGCTGTTCATTACACAGCACCTGAGAAGTGCTAATCATGGTGCAGACTGTACTGGTGAAAGCCACTCACATAATAAGGTGATCATTACTGTCTAAAACCTGTAGACCACTGTCTGCTGGTCTAATAAAGAGGACTTGACTTCTTCATTAGTGTCTGGACAGCAATACTGAGCAGTCAGTGATTTGTAGACAATACCAACCTTGCTTTCCCAGAGAGCTTGAAGAAAAACATCTATTTTTGAATAGAGAGGGGAATTTATATTGGGGTTGGAATGAGAATGCCCTTGGGTAGCTAACACAACTGGGCAAACCCTCTCTCATAGACCAGTGCTCTAAAGAAGTTAACAGCTTTGCTTTCTTCTCTTCCTCATCACCTGCACTTCCTGCAAAAAATTAAGTATTTGAAATTGGAAAAACTAACTGCTAATCTCCCCTTCTCCTTCCCAGGCATCCACAAAATGCATGGTATTCATGTAAATTCAGGGGTGGTTTCTGTATTGAAAACTGTTCATATCAGAAATATTTTGTCCCAAAACTTTAGTCTACTTAGGTAAGAAACTTGCATTTTATACTGAATAAACAGGCTTCTGTTTGGTTCATGTTGTAGGCATGGGTTTGTATCACAGTTTGTATCTTAAAGGACAAAGACTTCTCTTGATGCCTTTATTAAATGGGTCATTTAACCTGAAGGATTGGTATAAATGATCTCTGAATTTGAGTTTGCACAACATGATCTTCTACATCAAACTTCTGGTCCCCTCGCTTTAAACTCATAATGTTCTTCTCTTTATTAAAAATGTTCCTCTTTCTAAAAAAAACCACTTGGTCTGGTGATGTGTGGTTGCTGCTTTTGTGGTAACAAATCCTGTGAAGCAAAAAAACATCCCTAACTGCAAACTTTTTATCAGGTACCATCCAAGAAACGAACTGTTACCT
>NW_009952486.1:563292-583456 GCF_000747805.2 Chaetura pelagica | reverse complement strand
CAGCAGGAAGTACCCAGGAGTTTTTACACCGTGTTAAAGTCTTAAAGGTTAATAGTGTTTCTAATTAGGAGAGTGCCCTTGTTGCATATAAATAATCAATCAAAGGCTTCTTGACCTTCATCTTCCCAGCAATACAGAATTCATTTCAGGTAATTTGTTCCCTGCTGTGTTGAATTCACCAGTTATTCTGACATTCTCCTTCCCTTGAAGCATGTAAGTCATTGATGCACAGGATGACTTTTTGTATCAGGAGTGAGGAGAAACCTTATTTGGGTTGTAGGAAATCTGCCTGGCAGCTAAATGTCTTACTCCTATTTATTAGTAACTGTGAGTAAATGACCTGTCTCACTGAAATATCAAGAGCATGCAAGCAGTACTTTGAAAAGTGCCCTGAAAAAAAGTCACTCTGTGAGTTCCCTCTCTGAGGTGATACCTTCCCAGTCTCTAACAGAGGGGAGAAATTCTCAAAATGGAAAGGGAAGTTTCTTACCCCTTCTCCGGGACTGTGTGCACTGGTGTGTGCTGCAACAGTTCTCCATCCCGGGCAGGCAGGGATGTTCTGTTCCAAGCCAAAGAAGGCAGAGAGAGAGGGGATGCCCCTGAGGTAAGCACGTGCTTACACTGCCCAGATGTTGTGCCCTGGGTTGGCAAGTCATGCACAGCTGTATGAGCAGCCAGAGCCTTTGTGATCAAGGCTGGGCCTGCAGAAGGGCAGACCACGTCCTGAGATGAGAGCAGCTGCTGTCAAAATGCTGCATCATTTGTGTCACCTACGCTGAAGCTTCAGCAGCTGGTAGGAATCCAGAACCCTGTAACTGCTAATTGCCCTGGAAAAACCCAGCGGGATGGTGTGCTGGATGAACTGGAGCTGTGTGAGGGCACCGTGCCTGTCTGTGCACACAGCTAGAGCCCCTGCACCTCGGCTCTTCATTTCAATTCCCTTTCATTGAGCCACCGTTCCATGACTCTAAACCAGCATTAGTTTTCACTGCAACGGGATTGGGATACACCTAAGGCCATGCTGGGAAATTAAGTCAGAGAGAGGATTAATTTTAAACATAGCTCAGTTCCTTTGCTCACCAGCCTGACCAGAAAGGTGCTCTGGTTTGGCCCATGTTCGTGGCAGCCCCCGGCCCAGGCCCCTCTGCACAGCCTCTCCCCACCGCCGCCTCCTCTTTTCCTTTCAAACACTCGGGTGCATTTTAGAGGCTGATCTTGTGCAGAAAACATCCCTGACATTTGAGGAGCTCCAGGGCCCCACCGAGCATGCTCACTGCCTGCAGGAAGCTGGTTTACATACGAGTCATACCAAGCATAGCCTGCATGTCAGCGCAGGGAGCTTGCAGCGGGCTGTGAGCAGCACTGCCGGGCCTTTGTCCTGGGAAATTTCCCTTCTTGCAGTCTTCTGACTTTTTTTCTTCTTTTTTTTCTTTTCTTTTTCTTATTATTTTTATTTTTTTAAATTCAGAAAAAGACTTGAAAAGTTTCAGAGCAGCCTTCTCCGCACCGAGGGACGCGGTGTAACTTTAGTTTCCAGGAGTTTGGGAGGGAGAGTGTGCGGGCTTCCTTCCCTCCGACTTCCCTTCGCCATCCTTGGTTTGGGTTAGCTGAAGTGATTTGTTTGAGTAGCTGAAGGCCCTGGTGCTGGTGGAGTTTGGGAATCCGGAGAGCACACTCGGGCACCCGTTGCCTTGGCTTCCTCCTCCCTCAACCTGGGCGAAAGCAAACGAGCTGGTCTTCTTTTGCTAGCCCGATAAATGCTATTTATGAAGATGGACCTGTTGAACTACCAATACTTGGACAAGATGAACAACAATATTGGCATTCTGTGCTATGAAGGTAATGGCTCCATCCTGCCCTGCCGTCCCTCGCCCGGTGTGTGTGCTGTGGGTTCCATCCTGAAAGGAAATCTGTGCTGCTGGGTGTGAGGTGCAGTTGCTAGGGCTTTGTTTGAGGGAAGAGGGGTTTGTTTGATTTATTTTTTTCTGTTCGGGGGTTTGTTTTGTTGTTTGTTTGTTTTCCAAAGGGCATTTTGAGTGTTAATTTCATCTTCCCCGCAGCGTAACAGCAGCGAGGTTAGTTCCAAGGACTGTGTTGCTTTTGTGGCAGGCAGAGTTTTTTGTCGCAGATTTCTGTAGCTGAAAGGACTTGGTTGCCAGCTGGGGGTGTGAGTGAAGGTCCATCTCCAGCTGTGACCCAGCCCAGCAGCTTTTGGGTGATGGGGTTGGGGTGTTTGGCACCCACGGACCCACGGTCCAGCCTGTGGGGCCTCGGCTGCCTGGGTCCCTGGGGAGAGAATTACACAACCCCTTGGAAAACCTTGGGTTTTGGTGTTGCTTTTTTTTCCCCCTCTCTTTGCTGGACTCAGAATTTTCCTTCAGCTCACGCAGGCTGGTGTTAGAGCTCTTCATGTTGTGAGAGTTAATGGTCCCATTTGGAAGCTGCCTGAGGTAACGGGGTAAAATCAGTTTCTTAACTGAGTGGAGTTTTATCTACGTGCAGTTTGAAGAAGTGGTTATGGCTTGGCTTTGCCTGGAAAGAAAGGCACCACTGAGCTAATTCAGCTTGGCAGTGGAGCTGTTTTTGCTGTAGCCACACACAGGCATTGCAGAAATCTTTCTTCTGTTTTTTTTGGAACAGTTTCCATGTTCATTCACAAAAATAAAACTTGCTGAAGTTGTCAGGGAAGGAACAATCTGGAGTGTGCAGATGGTCGGGGGTTCTGCATCCACCCTCTCCAGAAAAAGAGCAGGCCAGAAGGCAGAGAGCTGAATTTCACATTTTAAAACACCATCTTTTCTGTCGTTAAACCAGCATGGCCACATTTCTTTCCTTCAGGAAGTGGAGGGGCTCCCTGTAGAACTGTTAATGTCTCTGTTTAATTTTTGTTCTGTTTTTCTTTCCTACACAAATACGTGTATATTTGCTTGAATAAAGCTCTTTTACAGAGCTTGCCCATCAGTACTGAATAATAAAGAGCTGGGATTCAACAGAGTTGAATTTTCAAGCTCTTTCTTATCATGTGCTTTCTTCATTACAGCAAGAAAACTATTTAAAAGAAAAAAAAATAAAAAGCAACTTGGGAGTTTCTTTTCCTTAACTTTTCCATTGTTCTTTGTTTAACCAGTGCTTTCTTTGGAAGCAATTAGCAACTTCTGATGAAGACCATGAAGTTCTGCATAAAATTCTACTTTAGTGGTACACGTTCCTGAGAATTTTGTTGACGAAGGCAGAAAAACTCATTAGTTCAATTCATTATCATTATGCATAATAGTTACAGAAGGTTCTTTCCAGCCCCTTTTTTCCCCATCCTCTTCTCCAATAATTGTTTTTTAACCAGATCTTAGCTTTAAGAGTTCAAAAGAACAGCTGAAGGGAATACACTCTACTATAGCAGTCTTTGTTTAGTTTGAACAGCTGTTGCTATTTTCCTTATTATGGAAGTTAACATTTTTAACACTAAAATAAACACACACAAAATGAAGAAAAGAGAAGCAAAACTTCAGTGTGGTGTTTATAGTGAGGTGTTTATATCCCAGTGTTTTAAAAAGTATAAACACTGGCAACATCTGCACTGGACTTGAAGGGTGTTTTAAAGATGCCTACAGATCTTCCATGCCTCTGCCATAGTATTTATTTTATAAGTGATTTGTGTCAGCAGTGATGGATCTTGTCTTTTCAAAGACACTGCTGCTGTAGTAACTGTATTGACAACAAAGTGCCCTTTCAAAGCCAATTAATTAGGATTTATTGAGGGTCATACTTGAACTACTTCTAAAGAGATGTCTTTCTGAAAAGTACTTCTGCAGATGTAGGATAAGATGCAAATACATTGTATGATGTGAAAATAGGTCTGGAATTTCAGAGGAAAGAATAATGGATGTCTATGCCACAGGAAATACATGAGATTAGTTTCTTATTCCTTTGGATTCTCTCTTGAAACACTTGCTCTTGCTTATTGAGATTATTGGTATGCTGGTGAAATGTGTCATTATCATTTTATGGGGCTTAAAACTAGTGGCTTTAATCTTTCACCTCTGGCACAAGCCACTGGAACTATGTGCCATTGATCTGTAGCTCATGGATGAGAGATGTATTGATGCATAAGGAACAGGGAAGATTCTTCCATCATGTGCATTTGGCAGTCCTTTAATTCAACATGGATTAGAAGGATAAATTTGCATCCCAGGAAGAGTCCTGCTTTTTCTTGCCCAGCAAGACTTAGAGATAACAATTTGTTATCTGCAAGCTCCAGGCTGCTGAGTTAATGCCAGCACTTGGTTAGCCTCAACTATGGCTTAATCTCATTTTGTTCCTAAGTTGTGTCATCCATGGTCATGCTCTAGTGAGTATGGGAACATTTATTGACAGAGTGCTGCTTAGTTCATACACCATGTTTCTGATTTTGGCCTACTCAGTGGAGGGGAAGAAAGTAGGATGGTGACTAATATGGATGGGATCTGCTTTATGGGCAGAAAAGTGTCCTTTTGTTGGGGCTGTGGCTGAAATGGGAAATCTAGAAGTTCTTCCACTAAGCATTAAGAAATAAGGGTGTGTTGCAGGTTTAGCTGACTGCTTTTTAATATGGAAATCTAACTGGAGTTGACTGTTCTCAAACAATAGAACATTTAATTTTTGTAAAAAAAAAATTATTTATTTACTGTGAATCTGGTCCTATGCTGGAACAGGTTGCCCAAAGACCTGGTGGAATCTCCTTTGGAGATACTGAAAACCTGAGGGGTTGTGACTCTGAGCAACCTGCCCTAGCTGAGCCAGTTCTGGAGCAGGAGATTTGGATTAGAGGATCTGCAGAGATGCCTTCAGCCTCAACGCTCTGTGATTCTGTAATGTGATGGAAAGTTCTTCATACTCATGTAATTAGGGCAGCCAGAGCCAGCAAGAGGATTATAGCCAGAGGTGAGGTGACAGGGTTTTTGTAAAGGGCTTCATAACTTTGACCCAGAGAATAAAGCCATTTGCTTTCCTCAGGTTGCTTGTTTTATACTGATAATTTGTGTCCTTTTGAGTGTTTCCTTAATATTATTACTAGCTCTGACCTCCTTGAGATGCCCTATGATAATCTCAACTCTGATGCTTTTGGAGAAAAATCTTAATTTTAACAACATGGTGAGTTTTTTTTTTTAACAAGATGCATAAAAAAGTGTAAGAAAATGTTTACATCATACAAATGAGGACATTTGGTCTTTGTCAGTGGGAGAGTGGCAGTTACATTAGCAATGATGAATTTATTGTAATATACTTGTTGAGATAAGAAAGAAAATAATAAATTAGAGGATGGTTGACTCAGCATCTGGGTGCTGAGATTTAGTGTGAGTACATCTGATACCCTCCTACTAAACCTTCACTGCCAGTTACCAACAATGGCCAGTTTAATGAGTAGGGCTTTCATAGAACTGTTTTCTTCTTAATGAGCTCAGAGACATCAGAAAGTCCTTGGGAGAGTTGTCCTCACTGAGGTGCAAAGGCCATGGAGCAGAACCATTCCCTACCAGTCTGGCATTCCCAGTGCTTCCTATCAAATGACAAGCACTTGATCCAGGCACGTATTCAGAGGTAGAACATCTGCATCTTGTTTTGCAATGGAAACTCAATTCACTTCAGCTGAATATTCTTGCTCTGAGAGCCTTGTGTGTGAGGTAATGGCAGGAGGGCTCCAAGCTGAAACAAATCCCAGGGAATCCAGCTCTTTGACTGGGGCAAGGGCAGCCTGGCAAGTCCTGGCTCCTGCTTTCCAGCAGAAAATGTATGAGAAGGTGTTGTCTCCAAGTAGAAGATTTGTTTCCTTTTCTTGTTTATCTGGGGGAGCCTACAGATGGCTGTGTGTTGGAAGGCAGATTTCTGTCTTCCTTCCTTCAAATGCTTTGTGTTATTACTGCATTCTCAAGCCTTCAACTGCTGTGCTGGGAAAGGTAGAAAGAAATGCAATAAAATGCAGAGAAATTCCCCCAGGCGTGTTACAGGACTTGGAGCACTCAACATGGTTATACTGAGTTCTCTGGACAGTCCAGAAGACTGACATTTGTTTAATGAAAAAAAATTGGATCCAGATTTGTAGAAAACCACCCCTTTTTGGTTTCAGGACAGCTTACATTAGTTAGTGGCATATTACATAATTACTTCACTGACTTCCTGGAGCAGTGAAGCATTAGCTGGCTGCAGCACACAGCTTGCCTGGCTAGAGATCTCCTTAGGGCACTGCAAGGTGCTTGGAATGTAGGTGTATCTTCCCAAAAAAGGCCAGTTTAGCTGGTTGATGTCAAACACGGAGCCTGAAACAGGCTCTGCTAACTTCATTTGCTTTTTGATGAAATGTAACATGTTGTCTTAAGTTCTCAAGAATAGTTTCCATCAGGTTTCTTTGCTGACCTTGCATTTTACTCTGGGTTTGTAACATCAGTTTCTTCTGTTAACTCCAAAGTTTGGTTTAGTTTCTAAATATATAAAATGTCTTCAACACTATTCTTCTATTAAGAATTAGTGGAACAATAATCGGGATAAAAATCTGTGTCGTGGTGAATTAAGTGTTCTTATTTGTAATGCAGTGTGAAATTTCTGTTCAAAGTCATGTAAATTAAGAAGCACCTACAGAATGTCCCCCATTTATAGAACATTCTGTGGATTTTTTTTTCAAAGTCTTTTATCTTCAGGAAAAAACAAAGAGTTCCTACTTCACAGTTGGGCTTTTCTTAACTCATTTCCTCCTAGCATGAAGTTGGGAATATCCTTCTCTGTACTGACATCAAAATTCGTTTTATTTTCCTCATTCATCAAAGGCAGGATAGATTTAGGTCACACTTAAGCCTTTTTATTTTTCCCCTCCCCCCCTGGAGTTCTGTTGTTCTCTTCACCCTTGATGCTAGCTCAGCATTTGTACTGAGAACTCAAACAAGGAAATGAAAAAAACAAATATAATAGTGGGTTATCCCACAACTTTCAGTAGATAAGATAGGCAGCACGTTTTTTTCTGAGATAAAAGGTAATGAGGTTTGTAGCAGTAAGTTGCATTCTGTGTTAATGAGCAATTTGTTTAAAGGCTGTAACTTGTTACTCACAAGTCAAATTTGTTACAGTGCCAGGTCTCTGTGGATATAAATCCAGGGATTTTAGGAGACATTGAAAAAGCTTAAATTGCTCCAGAGTTTGAACAATGCACTGTATTGTATGGAGAACTGTTAGAGAAAAAAATAAGGCTTAAACAACAGTCTTCATTGTGTGGCATCTAAAATTATGAATGAAAAAGTTCATCCATATGTATTGGTTTTGCCTTTTTTAAAATATCTTCTTTGCATGAAAATAGTTGTCTATTAATTTCGTCTTGAGGATTAATACAGATGGGCCTTTATATTTGATTTTGGCTGAATAGGCTACAGAGTTTGAACATGCTGCATGCAGACAGCCTGCCAAGCAATTTAGCAAAGTTGTTTACACTAACAATAATCCAGCAGGGCAGAGCCTATAATTTTTCACTGATAATAGTATGAGGTAGTGCTGGATACAAGTTTCTGGAGGAGTGTTTACAGAAATGGTGTTACACACTTCTCCAGCGTTAAAGAATCATGAGTGGTTTTGGTTTTCATTTATTTTTTTAAAGCCAGCCAATTATTTTCCATCATATGTAGCATCCCCCTGAAAATGTACTGGAGAGTTGCTGGGTTGCTGGGCACACCAGAGGCCTTGTTCCCCTTCCCTGGGGGTGGGGAGGGTCACTGGCTGGGAGCTGTGGTGGTGGCTCAGGCACCCCTGGAGTGGTATGCACAGTTTTCATTTCCTGGAGGCAGGTTTCCCCTGGTGCTTCAGCTAACTGTTCTTTTGAATAGCCAGCTGACTGTTCTGATGTCTGTGTCTCCAGGTTGGTGTGAGGGCACAGGTAGCTGGTGTGCCCTGGCAGGGACCTGGGGAGGCTGGATGGGATGGAAGGAGAAGCTGTCCATCATCCAGCATGAGCACAGCTTGGAACAGGCAGTTGAGATCTTAATTAGGGTTATCTCTGTCAGCTCCTAAACCTCATGTTGCAGATGGATGAAGTTGGAAGAGTCATTCTTAACATCAGTAGTAGTTTGGCACTGATTCTAGGTAAGGCAAGCTTGGAGTAGTGCAGCTGTTAGGAAAGAGCTCCCTACAGCTTTTTCTTGTGTAACCCATGGTCTGCCTGGGACCACCACAGCATTGCTTCCAGCCCAAGAAATTATCATCCAAAAACTTGAGTGAGGTGCTGAGTCTTCATCCAAGATACTTGGTTGTAATAGGAATGCAAGTCCTGAACATCTCAGGTCAAAAGTAATAGGAGTCTGGGAGGAGAAAGTGTGAAACTTGAGTTTAGAATGTTTCCTTTAGCTAAACTTCATGGCACTGTTTGGTATCAGACTTTTTAAAGTAACACCTTTTTGTTTTGTTTTCTTTTCTCTTTTTAACTTTGTGGTTGCTAGTGTTAAAAACAAGAACTTGTTAAACATATGGATGCATGGTGCAGTCCAGCTTTTCCATCCAGGAATGTTAATGTGACTTTGTGCTTCATTTTTGTCTTTGGAGGAAAAGATCATCCACCATGTGGTGGACGTGGATGGAGGTAGATAATATTCAGGATAGTGTTACTGCCTTTGTGGCTCCAGCAGGTAGGTGCCAGCTTAGTTCCTTCACAATAGATGTGGCTCCCATGTTTCCACAACACACATTGTTACAAGAATCTCTAATGATTTTAGGACATGTTCTTTTTCACTCTTCATCGTCCTGGAGCATTTCTTGTCAACTGTGAGAATCGAACCTTGTAGTGTGTAACTTTCCTCCTGTTCTTCCAAATGTTGCTAGCAGGTTCCAGGAAATATATTTGCTCTCCCAGGAAAAGTTTGGAACCAGTTGTGTTTAAAAAGCAGCAGTTTTTCCTGGAAACCCATTTGACAGGGCAGGCATGGAAACCACTCTGCATTACACCTCCCTGGTTTGCAAGACTTAATATTTCTTCCTCAGCATGAAGAAGTTTTGCCTTGAAATGTGGGTTGTAGTTAGAGAGACTGAGTTAGAGAGATTGTCTTTTTTTGCCACCATGGGAATGGCACTGCTGTATGGAAATAGAAGCCAACATTGAAATATTTATTCTGTTTTATTTTAATAAAAAAATGACAGAACAGCAGACTGGCAACAGCCTTTATAATTACTGTCTACAGAATGCCCAGCACAGCAATCCCTTGTGTAAGGAAGAGTGAAAACCAAAGCTGCCAAGTGGATCTTCTGGAATAGCTGTTGTCTTTTTGGGAATGTGTATTTCCTTGTTTTACAAATGACATCAGTGCACTCTGCTTGCATTTTAGAGATGGCAGTGTGACTTCCAATGTTGTTATTTAATTGTTAATGTTTAGTTTGTCTCAGTTCTGAATGGAAATTTAGGTATTAGGAAAATTAGCAGGTTTTGCCACTTTCAGAGCAGAACTTTCAGAAACTTATTGTTTCTTGGCTCCAGATTACTAAATTGGGAGTTGTTTTCTCTGTGGTGCATCACTAATTTAATTAAATGGCCATATGAAGAAAATCAGAGTTGGTCAGTCAAAAGGAAACTATTGCTATGAATCTAAATTATCTAGGAAGACCAGCAAATGTTTCACAAGAGCCAGCCAAGTAAAATAAGGCTATTTAGTTGTTCTGTTTATATTCTTTGGAAAATAATCTGTTCTAAAGCAGGAGCTCTACAAAAAGTACTCTTAGCATATAGAAAAAAGAAGTTGACATAAGTAAGGCACCTCCTTTGTGGTGGTTTTATACAGAACAAATGAACTGAAGCTGGGGTGAGGGAAGTGCTGTATGATTCATATAGGACAAGTTTGAACTCGGCCAGTTTCTTGGATTTAGTATAAATATTTATGGCATTGAAAGGGATTTTTTTTTAATATGCTTCCTTGTGCTCCGGATCTTTTCGATGTCCTCCTCAGCCATCTGGTGTGCACTGCTGCTTGTTTAACCCCCACCCTTCAGTTCCCATGCTGTGGCATCTCGGAGACCCATCGCAGTCGCTCTGTGGTTGGCAGAAACTAAACCTCCCAGAGCCAGCTGGGAGAATGCTGACGTGCACACTTTTCCTGCTGAATGCCCCCAAAGCAGTGGCCACTGTTAAAGAGGTGAAGGCTTTGCTCTTGCCTTGCTGTAGGCATCACACTGAGCTATTAGCCAAAGGTGTCAAAGATAGGAATTCCAGCATTGGCAGTGAGGTTGGCAGAGTCTTGACTAGTTTCTGTCTCTTTGAAAAGCTTCTCTTATCAGTGTTTTATAATCCCTGTATCTAACTCAGCTCATCAGCAACAAGAGGAAAAAAAAAAAAAAAGAAATTTCTCTTCCTTTAAAAACTCTTAAAGGTCCTAATTTCTAAGACTTAACTGCTTTGAGGTACATTCTGCTTGCCCTAACAGCTAATCTGTGGAGGTCCTGAGTTTTCCTTTGTGGTACAGTAAATTCAGTGTTACCCTGTTTGATTTCAGGTGGTTCTCAATGAGTCCATTTAGAAGTGAGTGTGACAACAAACATTTAAATACTCACTGTAACCTATTTGTGTGTATATCTATTTTTAATCCTCTCTGCAGAATCCTAGTCCTCCTAGAAGCCCAGTTAATTCAACCTTTAGCTACCTCCATGCACTCAACAGTGAAAATTATGCCTATTTACAGAGGGAAGGAAAAAAAAGAGAAGCTGTAATTGGTTACATTCATGTAAGTCAGGGATGAAACTGACAGCAACATCTGAAGTGTCATTGTAATGCTTTGCCACAGCTTCTAAACCTTGAGGTGATCTGTTAGTAAACAAAGTGCTCTCACCTGTTTTGAGATGTGCAAATAACAATTGTAATTAACCAGCTGAACTGATAAAACCTCTGATCTTTGGAGCTTGGACTGGTGATGTATGGACTAGGTGCTGGCTTTCCAGCAGTCATGGAGGGAACTTTGGGACTAAGGCCTCTTGTGACTGTGGACCCCTTCTAAACTGAGGTGAGAAATCTGCTTTGCTGTGGAGCAGTTGAGTCTTTTTAGTTGACCCAAGGAATTAGCTCTTACCTAGAATAGTGGGCTGGAAGGATTTTAAGTTCCCCTATTTGAGCTGTGATTCTTCTGCAAGTCTGTTCTTTTATGTTTGAGGTCTGTTGAGTTGCAGAGAAGGAGTGTGCCCACTGATGCCAGCAGTTAATTTTCTGTTCTCTTCAGGAGATGAGTTGGGCTAAGAAACTTCAATTAAGCAGCAGTCCAACTGTGGTCATGCAATGCATGGCTTGGCAACAGGCAAGCTGATAACCCGTTCATGACCTAAAGCAGTGCTTCCAAATCTTTTTAATTCAGTGTCTCACTGCCCCTGGAGTGGCTGTTTGGTTTCATTATGAAGAATTCACAGCAGTATTTAATAGACTGCCTGCTTAATTATGGGGTGAAAGATCTTTAGTGGGTGATGGAGGGTAGAGAGCTGCAGAAATGTTTGGGATGTGTATCATTCGAGCAAAATGGGGAAGGATTTAACAGGTAATTAGCTGGGGGTGATATCATAATAATGTAGTGAGAGAATTAATTTCTGGATTGTCTGGAGCTGGTATCCTGTGAATGGTGGGGCCCAGACATACACCTGATGTTTTTTGTTACCTTTGTTTTTTCAACCCATCTGTTCTTCCCTGTCCTTTTGTGTGTTTGTGTGTGTGTGTGTGTTTTGTCAGGAGTTAGTTGCCTCTGCAGCTTTGAAATAAGTAAACCAGGAGCCTGGAGTTAAGTTAATCAAAAGGGAGATTCAGCTAAAGATTAGTAGATATAGAGGGAGTAAGACAAAGCCCTAACTAAAGGCAGTGAGAAGTAAAGTGTAACTTTGATTACTGCTCACACATTGCAGTCCCATGACTGGGAAGATAACTTAAAAAATAATTTCTGCTAGTTCCTTGCTTTTCCAAGAGTTCTGGAAAACCTGCCCTCTGTGCCCAGAAAACTGTGAGAAAGGCTGTCCAGGCAGCATGTAATTTTTTGGTAGCAAACACAATCCCTCCCTCTATCTTTCCTGCCTTAGGTTCCCCTTGGAGAGAACATTTATTTTCAATGACCCTGCAACTTGGCCCCATAAACCACTTTCCTTCTTGTGAAATAAACAGTCCAGCTCTGGTTCAGGCAGGGCTCCCATCTGTCCTGCAGCACCATAGGGCTGTCTGCCCTTTTATCTCTGAATCTGACAACCTCCATCAATCCCAGTCCCTGTGAGTAGTGCTGACTATTGGAGGGGGTAGGAGCCTTCATTCTGATCCAATGTCTTCAGTCCTTTGGAGGAGGAATTAATAATGTTCTCTGGTACCAGATTTTTCACAGCTGAATCTTCTTGTGGAGCAATGGTTTTCACATTCTTTGTAGTTACCTAACATTTTTCTGTGGATCTTCATAGTGAGGTTTTCTTTCCCCCAATAAGATTACTTATCTTAGTTGCATGTCATGAACCCAAGATTAAAAACTGCTGTGTCAGAGGAACAAAATTTATGTTGCCTTTTCCTCAGTAGTGGTGCATGCCTGTTTGTCTCTTTAAGGAGACAATCCTTTCAGGAACGATGGTCATAGTTTTGATTCTTTTGTATACGTTTCTTTATACCAGCAGCCTAACCCTGGAGCAATGAGATGCCATCCTCTCTTCTCTCTCATAAGCCAGACTGTTCTCTGGGCTCTTGCAGCAGCTGAAGCCTTGACAAATTTTTGGTTATCAAAACTCTCCATGTGAGCAACAGCTGAGGAAAACTATTGGGTTGTGTCTGCGAATAATATAAATCCAGTGGGTTGATGCATCTGTATTATCTAACCTTGTAGTGCTTGTGATGAGTTTGAATTCATTCACTTCTGCTGGCTGGGGCACTGGCTGGTTTGTATCTCAGCTCTCTGCCATCAGTTACAGTAGAACTGGGCAAATAAGGGATTGGCAAACTGACATGTCTTCCTCATTTTCTGTGTGAATAGTGTGATCAAAAGACTATCTTGTTTTCCTCTCCATGGCTGGTGTAGTTTGCTGTTGGGTTCAGAGTGCTTGACTGCCCTGCGCAGTTGTCACAGCTCTCTTGCTTGCCCTCTGGAGAAGGGATTTTGGAGCCCATTTTGAAGGACAAAGGGGTTTTGTTCTTTACAATGGGTGCTTTGTGGCAGATGGGCTGGAATTGTTCTGGTGCTCTGTGGATTAGTGTCTTCAGTGTTCTGCCCAGCTCTGTGTTCCTTAAATGTGTGAGTCCATTTCAGACAGGCTGCAATCAGGTAGCAGGAAACCAAGACTGGGATTGCAGTTTGTCCTGTGTTCATTAGGCCAAATGTAATGGGCTCATTTCACCTGAGCTTAGGTAGATGTGCTCACGTTGGTGAGCATGGAGGTGGCAGCAGCTCCCATGGGTGTGGGACTGGCCTTCACCATCACATTTCCTGCCCTGTGGCAGCAGCTTCAGGTGTTGGGTTGCCTGGCCACATTCCATGTTGGGGAAATGCAGTAGCCAAGCCTTTCTTGGCTTTTGTAGCTTTTTTTTTTTTTGTTTCAACTTATTTGCTATGTTTTTATGTTGTGTCTCTATTTTAAAAATACAGCATTTATGTCCTCTCTCAAGGGCCTTCTACCTTCCAGGTAGGGAATTTGGGGAAAAAAATAACATGAGAAGAAATATTGCTTTAAAGGGCAATATCAGATTTCATTGTTCTTTTATAAAGCTCATTGTCATTGATACTCTGAATTTTTCCACATGTAGCAAAGGAGAGCTATATGAGGTATTCAGGCATGTTTATAGTAAAGTACAGTAGAAGCTTGCAGTATATCTAAAAATAGGCTCCAGTTTAAATAAGTGGAATTTTTTTTTTTTACCTTTGCATAGCACCTTTTATTTCAGATTCTTAGGAGAGAAACAGTGCACAATTTATTGAAATGAATTTGACTGTGACCCTATGAAAAGTAAACATTTCAAAATTAATGTTTTCAGCAGTGTTCTTAGAACATACTGTGCTCATACCCACCAGGGGCATTGATTACCCAGGGCAGTAGCCTAGAGGTTAATTTATGTCACAGGATATCCCTGAGGTATCAGCGGGGGGAGCAGAAGGTGTTTTGGACCCGAGTGTCTAAGAAAAAGAACCAGAGGGAGGTTAGCAAATGTTGCCTATTTAGGAGGTACTATTAAAATTTGAGCTGTCATAAATTGAATTTCTGATTTGTCTCTCTTGGCCTCTGCATGAAAATACAGTTACCAGGTATCATTTTAGCGTGCTGAAATGTGCTTACACAGTGAAATCTGACCATTTTTTCTGTTGTGACCTTGCTGTGTCTTTGATTTACTTTTGAAATGGAGGCAGGTCCTCTGGCTTTGATTGTTTCTGCTAAAAGACAGGCCAGTCTTTGATCCCTTCAGCTTCCCCATCCTTTGTGTAACACAGTCAGTCATTTAGCTGGGTCACAAAAGAAAGAACACCTAGATCTGGAAACTGCACTCACTTTGGAAAGCAGTGTCTTCAACATGTTGGCTTACTGTGATATTTTGTCCACAGGTTTTTATTGATGGTGGTTTTATATTGTTAATAGAATCACATTATGACACTGATAAAAGCAAACATTTTTATCTGACAACTTTTAAAATCTGCTTATCAGGAATGGGAGAAAATGCTGTGTAATAGTTGTGAAAAATTACAAAAGGAAGCTGAATTCTGATTTCTATGTTTATTATTTAATCTTTGTGTGGTGGTAGTTTAATTATATATTCTGGAGTTATTTTCTGTCCTAGCAATTCCTGTACCCATCAGCATGGTCTTTGTTTCCCCCTTTCTCAAATGTATGTCCCAGAAGCATTCCATGCAGGTTTCAAGGTGAAGGTGAGAGTGTCTTACCTCGAGGCACCAAGACTGGTGGAACTTCTCTGTGGGTCCAGCCCACAGACACTTACCTAAAGTTTTCAACTGCAGGGAGGAGAAAACCTAGTGCTGAAGAAACTGAAATGGCTACATTTCAGTATTCCTGTACATGGAGTATGGTGTAGGGATACACCAGAAATACTTGCAGTACTTACAGTGCAGTGTTTTGCCAGGGAGGTAACTGGATCATCTCTCTTCTGCTGATCAGTAAATACTAACGTGTACTGTTCTCTGCAGAACATGTGAAGGATGCTTCTCCTTTGTCTGCCTTACTCTTTTGTCCCCTCCCTTGTTTGGGATGTCCATGTTGGGTCACACTGTTCTGCACCAACTCAAAGCAATCTGCAGCCTTCTACATGTGAAGCACCAGCAGTCAGAGGAGTTCAGCAACTGTACCTTTGTCAGCTGATTCTGCAAGGTGGTGGTGTCAGTTTTGCAGTATCTGACTCAGGGCTCTTTGTGCTCTTTCGACAGTTTCCTTCATGTACATGGAGTGTCGTGGCTTTTTCCCAAGCAAGGATTGTGTGTTTCTGTCCACAGGCAGTGACAGGACAGGACCAGCCAGAGTGTGATGATGGGTCTGTGTAGGACAGGTTTGCCTCACCTGCTCCTCAGCAGAGCTGGTGCCCACGTTACAGCAGTGATGCTTTGGGTACTTGCTTGTACTTGGTAGCTCTGCTTAGCACAGCAGCTTGACTTTCATTTGAGCCTCTGTAAATATTAACTTGTGTTCATTTTTTGTCCCTCTTAACTGACTTTAAATGTTTGTTACAGGCTTTTCCTGGGAGAGCTGAAGGAAGTGCTCAGACAGAAGTGCTCTTTGGCACCAGCTCTGCTTCTGGAGCTAAAATCCCAGTCTTGAACTGAGGGAAGGCTTTTTTTTAACATGGATGTTAACAAGGATTGTAGACATCCCTGGTCCTGTTTATGTGGAGATCAGTGTAATTTAGAGAAGATTTACATCTTGGCTGAAAAAAGATTGCAGTTATCAGGCAGACATGGTTTCCATGTGTACAGGTACTGTAGGCAGAAGAAAGGGACATTTAAGCTTTCAGCTCAGGCAGGTGCCTCAGGAGATAATTAAATGATATGTTATCCTGTAGGGAGATCTGGAGATTTATGAAGTAGTCTTGTGCTCTAAAATTAGACCTAAACTTGAGTTCCTTGTTGGGCTGGAACTGAACACAGTCAGAACTGTTGAGGTGAAAATTGAAATGTGAGAGGAAATATTAAGGAGCTCTGTCAGACTGGAGTATTAAAATGTATTCCATCCCACTTTCTATGTGGGATGCCCTTCTTCCCAAGCCATCAGTTTCTTCCCTACTTACCAAGGAGACTCGTTCTGTTGGTATCAGAGAAAATGTGTTTCAGTCACAGTTTGTGGCCAGCAAAGACTTTACTTCTCTTGTGTTTATGAACTGGTTTGTAGAAGTGAAACAGTTGCCATGTAAGTCAATTTAAGTCCAGAGAGTATGCGTATGTTATTTATACAGCTACTCTTCTACAACATGATGAGAGAGAATATAAGGTGGCATAGTCAGTTTTTCACAGGACATCTGAAGGAGCAGATACAGTTAGGTCTGGGGCAGCAATTTTGCCATTTTCTGCCTGTCACAATTTAGTGTTTTGTATATGATACAGCATTTTCAAGTCAAATTAAGTTGAAATCTTCTTTAACTTGTGTTGCTCAGCTGTGGTTCACAATATGTCTTTTGAAAGGATCCTCAGGCAGGTGTGCCTGCACTCCACAAGCAGTATTGCTGTTCCTAAGTTCTGGCTCCTTTCTTTGTGCACCCTTTTGAAGGAAAGGAAAAAGGGGCTGGAGGTGATTGAATGTAGAGATCACTATTTTATTTTCTTGCTTGCCATGTTGAGCATAATGCATCTCTCATTGGCAGGCATGGTCAGATGGAGGGGCCAGAACAGTTGATTTAATCACTGTATTTTGATTTTGGCCATGGGTTTTCTGGCATGTCTATCTGCACAGTGGTGGCCAGAGCCTGGTTCCAGGAGGGAGTGCTTTTCATATGTTTTGTAAACGAGGGAAAGCAGGCTTTGCCAGTATTTCTGTACATATGCATGTAACTTTTTGGTTTCCCAAATTAGCTTTTTGTCATCCCACAAGAAAGTCACTCAGTAAAATATGTGTCAGATAAGTGAATCAGTAAGTTGGCTGCTGAAGGAAATCTATCAATTATAATAAATAATAATTTCAATATCTGATTTCATAGCAGCGTTTTATGATTGAGCTGTTCCTATTAATACTTAATTTTTTTGTTGTTTTTGCTGTTTTATTATGATCTCCAGGTAGACCTGTTTTATATTCTAAAAAGGAAATACAGACTACTGTGACTCTACAGTGTTTGGCAGAGTACTTCCCAGAATTAAATCTTATTTAAGCTAATCTTAAAGAATATCTTTTCTATAAACTGGAGCCCAGAAATAAAATGTAAGATACTTTTTTTTTTTTAGTGGGAGTTATAGAAATATGCACCAATTATATAAATAAATAAAGGTTGTGACTGCTTCTTAGGATATCTTTTTTTCATGAAACAAAGATTTAGCCCTGGGTCTGAATTGATTGATTTATTTTCTTTGGTCAAGCAAGTGAAGTAAATCTGCCCTAAAAAAACCCCTGAAGATTGTTGCATTTTAAGTGTTTCACACAGGTTTAATTTCTGGGGAATTTCCCAATTCCAAAGATCTCAGTCCTTTCACAATGTACAGTATGCTGGGAAGTAATACCCAAACTGAGCAGCCAGCAACATCTGCAGATTAATTGTACTGTCTTGTGATTCTTTTCGTAACTTTGTTTTGATGACTTGTTGAATTAATTTGTGGTGACGTCCCTGCTTGGTATTTGATATCTCAAATCATGTGGGTTTTGTCCATGAATTGGATTTTTTTATGCCATTAATCCAAATTTATGTTGGCACAGGCTGACTTCTGTGTTTGAGATAGTGGAAGAAACCATGCAAAAGTTGATAAATTAATTCCAATCTGTTTGCAATTTAATCTCATGATTGTTAGAACACAGGAACAGAAAATAAAACATGTCATTTGTGGATATCTTGGCTTTTAATCAGAAATGTTTCATATCTTGTGAGGACTAAATTTTGATCTTGGATCAGTAGAAAAAACTGCCCTTGAAGATCTTAATGTACTGTTGATTCCTGGGAATGGCTGGCCCTAAGAACATGAGGCAACTCCTTTTACTAATGAGAGTCTGTCTGCATGGGGGTATTGGAAAAGGTAATTAAAGGTGTAATGCATGTTAATTAAAGTTTATTAAACTCTCATGCCCATGAATTTATTAATTTAGTGGCCTGAGGTCATGGCAATTCAATCCAAGACTTTAAATATAAGGACCCTGTTGACAGACACCACAAGTGAGGATTTTAAATTTTTTAATATATTTTTTTTTTCCCCCAAAGCTAATAATGTGTCAGGAATTCACTCTTGTGGACAAACAGATTTGTCAGCTGCAGAAGGAGAAAAGTAAAGCAGGCAAGGGCAGGGCTGGAGTTTTCTTTCAAAGAGCTTCATTTCAGTCTGTCTCAAGGTCTGTGTCATGTCAATCCCCAGCTGGAAAGACGAAGCCTTTCATTTCTGGGTTGTAATTAATGCTCAGATTTTATGCATTAATAGTGGCCAGCGGGAGAGAGGAAATGGGGAGGGGGAGTGGGAGCTGGTGGCTGTGCCTGAGTGCAGCCCCTGCCCTGGGCTAGCCCAGAGAGGAAGGAAGCTGCTGCCAAAATGGTGTATATTTTTTTTTCCCCAGTCTCTGGTGTCTCCTGGAGTTCTCAGACATATTTTTAAGACTTCTCTGGTGTCTTGCTATCAAATCCACACTTGTGAAAACATGACTTCTGCTGTTGTGGTGTTTGTGTTGCATGGATGTGTCAGGAGGGACGCGGATACCGCTGACGGGACCGGGAGGGAAACGCGCAGGGCGGTGAGGATCTGCTGGTCAGAGACCTGTGCAGGTGGTGGGTACACCTGAAAAGAGCCGTGCTGATTTGGCAGACACTGAGGTTGCATGTGTGAGTTTGAATGGCTTTCAGTTTAGGCTCATAAGTGGTAAAAATGAAGGCCTTTCCTGCTGAGTGGATGGGCTGTGGCAGAGCTGCTGCGCAGGCAGACGCAGCGTCACGCCTTGTCACTGGGGAGCCTGGCTGTGCTCTATCATCCTGCCCAACAGCTTAAGGAAAAAAGAGAGATACTAGTATGAATAGTTGTAAGTAGGACTATCTGAAAGTGCCTTACACCAGCTGCTTGCTGGAACAAAGAGAAGTATTATGAGAGGCACAATGAATGTGTTTGCTATCTCTGCTTTCAGTTGCAGTGCAGACACAAGCCATCACAGTAATGAATTTTGAAGACTGGAGTTTGAACTTCGGGAATTTTATAAAAGCCAGTTGTTTTATCAGAGTGTTGTCTTGCCAGCTGTGTGATGTGAGTCTGGTTACCATGGAGTGTGGTCAGCTGGGGAGACAACTGCAGGCAGCAGGACAGCAGTTGGTGGGGTAGGCGCTGCTGTGGTTTCTCCCTCTCTGGTTTAAATTCAAGTTTGATAAGGAGGAAAGTAGTGGGGGCAGAAGTTTCCTTTTTCTTTAAATACAAAGTAGCTTTAGCCCTAAACAAACTTACAGGCCACATGAGAACTCCTGGTGCACTCCAATTACAGTATATAAATATGCAGTTTATCCCCATAAACAAGATAGGGTTATTTTTCCTCTTGATCTTGCCCTATTACCTGGACTCTCTTGTTTGGTGTTGTTCCCTGCTTGCCCTGTCTCTGCAGGATGGGCTGCACAAGGTGCTGAGCACTGGCCACTTGCATCTTCTCCTGAGGAGAGGTGCTCAGAGTCTTCCAGCCTGTTCTGGAAGAGATGGAGGGTCCTGCTGCTCCCACCTGCTCACCCCTGCTGCCTCTTTGAAGTTTTGTTCCTCCGATTAATTTTGGCTGAATGGCTCTGTGGTGCTGCAGATGTATCAGAAAGTTCTGGCATGTTTATCTGAAGGTCTTGGTGTCCTTACCATGGTACTTCACAGTTAGGAAAATGCGTTACCAAACTGGATAGGTTTTAATTAAAAGACATCCCTTTCTTTGCTAAATTTCTGTAAAATGGGTTTCTTCCATTCCACAATATGATTTTACTGGATTTTGTACTCAGACTGGATGTTAATACATCAATGTTGCTGTTACCATACATGATAATCATGTGAATTTTCATACTTTTTTTAAAAAGCAAAAAAACCCATCCAGGTAATTGCATGGC
>NW_009952486.1:556849-562748 GCF_000747805.2 Chaetura pelagica | reverse complement strand
AGAAGTTTCTAACCGACTAAATTGGACAATCTCTGGAGATTTTTGGCTTTTGTGACCACTAGAGTTAGCTTTGTGTAAATATTTAAATTGCCTGTGTTCCTGTCAGGAATTGCTCAGGAGAAGTCAGTAGGCATTAGGTGCCTACATGGTAATTCCTGTAATGGATTCTTGGGTTTGAGTCTTCAGAAGTGCTCTGAGATACTGCAGAGAGAGGAGTGATTGCATACAGGTGGGATGGAAGTATCACAAACTTTAGTTGATGAGTTTGATCTTTTGACATTGGTATTATTTTCCTCAAAGGCAGAAGTGAGGGAGAGTCCCCACTGAATCTGGGATGATCTGGTTTCTAAACTTTAGAATATGAACACTGTGTAGGTGGAGTTTTCTACTAGCAAAATACAAAGATTGAAGGAGAAAAATGCAGAATTTTGACTGATGCATGAGGTCTTTTTGATAGAAGCTTCTCCTGTGACAGAGCGGTCGCAGGTTTCCCGATTAACACTTGGGTTGTTTCAAGCAGCAGAGGGTCTGGTTGTCTGTCTGTCTGAGGGCATTTGCAGCAGAGCACAGTTTTTACTATTTAGAGCTGAGATGGAAAGTTCCTATTTAGATTTGGTGCCAGAGTCTTTAATAGAAATCATGACTTGTGGTATATTATAGGTCAGTGTGTATTTGCTAGTTTATATTATGCTGACTAAATTGGCCAAGTACTTATTTTTACTGGTAAACATTCAGGAGGTTTTCTCCTTGCTGGTTCTTTTTACAACAAAATAGTGTTTGTCGTGTGTGGAATTAGGGCAGCATTTTATAAATCATCTGCCTCAGCAATGATGTGAAAATGTGTGGTGGCTTACAAAGATCTCCATTGTCAGGTACCTCAGGGCTGTAGATGGAGTTAACTTCATCCTAATTTTAGTTCTGGAAATTATGGTCATGTAGAAAACAAAATTCTTCTGGCAGTGTAGGAAAAATACAAATTTTAAACTCCATCAAAAGTGGCTATTTCAGGGATATTACCAGAATAGGTAACCCTGGTTAAGTTAGCTCCTCTCCCAGCCCCTTAGGAAGCCCCAAAAGCATGTTTAAACACCTTTAAATCCCTGTGAAGTCTAAATATGACCTGTGGCTGTAAGGAGACGAGTTCCAGTAAAGTCCATAACTACTGGTGAAATGCAGCACTGTGCTTAGGCTGTACCATCAGTGAGGCATGGAATTCCAGTAGGAAAAGTACTGTGGTCACACTCCAGTGCCTGCTGAGTGACAGGACGTGGATGTGTTTATGTGCAAGCTAATTGTGTCATTTCTGGAATTATTTATACGTGGCTCCCACGTGCTGTGAATGGCATTTTCTGATAAGTGTTAATTATATACAATTTATAATCAGTTCTCTTCCACTAGTCTGCCTAGCATGCTTAAAATTGAAATGTTGCCATTCTTGAGCTATTTTATTCATTGCTCCATCAGGGAAAAAAGAAAAGTACATACTCTTAAGAGTATAGAGGGACATTTAAGGACAAACTTAAAACTTGCATCAGCAAGTTCCAGTTTTTACTTTTTAATTTTTACCTTGCACAGTTACACACCAAACAAGCTTGTTTTGGACAGCTTTCTCTAAAAGGGATCATTTGAGTATTTGAACGTTTATTCAGGGCTAGATCTGGAATATTTGGCATAGATGTGAACTGTAGCCCTGCAATTTCTGACCAGAGGCAGGAGAAAAGGAACAAAGCCTGTTTCAGTGGGAATGGCCGTGCCCTGCAGCGTGAGGTAAGGAGAGTTCAGAGCTGGGATGCCAGCCTGTGAGAAGGAATGCTTCTGAGTAAAGATGCTGCTGCAGAGATGTGCTAGCTCAACCTTTCAGATCACCTGGGGTGAGCTGAACCCTCTCCTAGCACCTTTTCCCAACGTGATTCCCGCACGAAGCACTGCGGGGCGGCTTGTGCTGCTTTGTGTTCAGCGTGCAGGCCTGACATCTGCTCGGGATGTTTTCCTGCAGGAGGGCTTTTGAAGCCCGTGCTCTCTAGCTGGTTCTTCTCCCCAGAGCTCACTCTCCCTTGTGTCCCTCCCGCAGGTGAAGCAGCTCTGAGGGGGGAGCCCAGGATGCAGCCCCTGCCGGTGTCCCCGGCTCTCAGCAACCACCGGACGGGCCCTCCTCCCATCAGTCCCAACAAGAGGAAGCTCAGCATGGACCAAGGGGATGAGGAGCTAGACTGTGAAAACGACCATGTCTCTAAGATGAGTCGGATGTTCAACCCACACCTGTAAGTGCCTTCCTTGTTACCTCTGCCCCTGGGTTCGGTGCTGCCCCTTCCCTCTCTGTGCCCCAAAACTGCGCCGGCTCTAAAACTTCCTGCTAGTTTTGTGTTTTCCCCTTTGTTCTGGCGGCTCTGGAAGGCCTGCCCAAAGGCCGGTGTGATGAGGTGGGCCTCCTTGCTTCCCTTTTTCTCCATGCAGCAAGAAGCCGCAGGAATTAGCTCAGCTTTATTTCGAGCCAAACACACCGCGCGGTGCCGGGAGTCCCGCTCCTTTGTTCCTCGGCATCTGCTCCTTCCCCTGCCCCGGACTCCGAGCTCTGTGGGGGTGGGGAAGCAGGAGGAGGAGGAACAGAAGTGCTTTGCATTTTTCTGAGGCCAGGAGCTGGTGAGGCAGCTGCTGCCGGGACACAACCGGGCGAGCTGCGGTTGTTGCTGCGGTTGTTGTTGCGCTCGGCGCGCAGGTTCCGCGGCAGGTGAGGCCGGTGCGTGTGTCGGGCCATCAGTCACCAAACGCCGTCCCTGCTGCCTTCTCGTTCCCGGGAACAGCAAGCCTGGCTGGCACGGGAGCACAGGCTGGGAGAATTCCTGTCATTCCTGCCGGGAGGAAGCGCCGGGAGCCCCGCGGGCCGGTGGCTGCGCTGCCTCAGCTCCCGCATTCCCCGCATTCCGCGCTGCTCTGGACTCGGGTGTTGGGTCATGGGATGCGGACACACAGGGGTTTATCCTCCGATAAATCACCGGAGCGTTAGTCAGAGGCTGGGCCCGTCGTCTGCAGGCCTTGGAATTTGTGACAAATCAGGAATGCAGCGCTGAAGTAATGCAAAACAATGAAAGCTCACAGGCAGAAAGAGGCTTCTGGTTGACAACCTACCTGGCTGTTTCTCCCAACAGCTTAACCCTTTGCAGCCCTTCCCTGCAGCTGAGAGTGCTGCTCTGGGGAAGAGCCATGTGCTGCATTGCTGTGGCACACACGTGTGACACAAGAAATTCATGGCAGTGCTGAATTCTGACATAACTTTGTTGGGAAAAGGTGTGATTTTTATTTATATTTTTTTAAAACTCATTTGCTGGTGATGAAATAAACCCCAGCTGGCAGTTATAACCCAGTTATAACCCATGTTGTAACACTTTATACAGTGGAGGCCATAAAAATAATGAAGTCTGAAACCAAGGGGCTCAGGTGCAACCAAGGTTCAAAAGGAAAAGATACAGACAGATGTGCATCTTTTCTGCTTACACCAAAAAGCACTTGTTGCCTGCCTAGTGTTCATGGGATGGGGTTCAGTCTAATTTTAATTAAGCCACGTGCTGCAGGTGAATTATAATTTAAAGCAGCATGCACAAGGCCATCTTTATTCTACCTTATCTTCTAAGTCTGATCTGGCTGTATCAAAATGTGCTTTTCACTGAATATTACAAAATCACAGACTTTTGTGATATGTCTGAAACAGCTGAATATCTATAATTTCAGGTATATCAGAAAAGTTCACAGATGTTCTCTGAATTTTATTCCCATTTCCCTGCCACCACCAATGAAGTTAATTTTTCAAATGTTTTTCATATTTTCCCTCTTTTTTTTGGATTATGGCATTCTGGTTTAATGATATAAATTCTGTGGAACTGTCCTAAAACTTTTGGTTTGGAGAGGGGAAGTATGTGGTAGAAGCTTGACTGGCTCATACTAAAGAAAAGATGTTAGATTTGGGGACAGAAATATTTCAGGAGTCATGATAATGACAGTCACATTTCAGTAACTTGTCAAACTTAAGACTTCTAGGAGCTCCAATTCAGAGAACCAGATCCAGCCCAGATGTGGAGTGTTCTGTGGAGACCAGATGGCACAGTATCTTTGATGGTAGCAAAGACATTTGTGTGATTTGGACTAGAAAGAGGAGGTTTAGTGTATTTTGAACTTGCCAAGACAAAGTCCCCTGAAGGTTTAGGATGGGGATACAAACACTGTTCCTGGGCGTAGCTGCCCCAGTCCATGTTGGAGCCACAAACTGCACATCTTTGCCACACAAAGGTGTTTAAATCCCTACTGCTCTGCCTGGATGTCTTCAGTTATTCCCACTGTCCAGATGGGCAGATCTTTCCAGTTTGGAAGGTGGTGCTTGGAAGACACAAGACTTTATAACCCTGAGCAGCTCTTGTTCAGACATTTTTGTCTTTGAGTGTTGGTAGAACTGTGAAGCAGTTGTATGTTCAGTCTCTTAACACCAGCACATTGTGGTTGGAAAGGTAATTAAATGGAAAGAGAATTGTCTGCTGTGGTTCACTATAAATGGTAGAACCTTTTGTTAGTTATTGGATGTTAACTCTTAGGTACCCACACCCCAGCAGCTCAGTTGCTGTGTGTCAGTGGGAATTAAGCCAATTAAGCACTTTGGAGAATCTCACTAGGAGTCCAGTGATGACAGTCCTTGTCTCTGAAATGCTGCTCAGGTGGAACTCTGATGTGTCTTCTTTGATTAGATTCTTCGAGTTGTGCTCAGGCATGTTTACTTTTATCATGGGCAGACACAACTGCTGGGAGTGCAGCCTCTGCAGCAGAAATGCCCTGGAAATCCTACCATGTTTCTAGAATATGTAATGGGATTCCGAGGCACAGAACAATTTATCAAAGGTTCTATTTCAGAGAAGGTAATTCTCAACTTTAGACTCATAAAATGTGCTTGAGAAGTTGGGGATGAATTTTTTTTTAGATCAGTATGTGAAAATGCCTGCCTTAATTATGGCAGCCTGCTGGTATTTATGCAGCTTTTCTGTTCCTGTGGTCAGTAGAGATGACACCCGGAAACTCCTCACTTGTGGAGAAAAACCCCAACTACTTCCACCCTGGGTACTGTACTATGGGGAGCTGTTACTTGCATTTCACACTTTCTTCTTTGTCCCTCTGATGTGCTACTTAAAATGCATTCAGTAAAGCATGGTCCTGCTGAGGTAAAACCTTCTTTTTGCAAGGCACTTTCCTGGTGCTTTGTTCAGGAGGAGCCAGGGTATGTTCAGCCTCAAGTTGGAACATGCCTTTGTTTTCATATGACTTCACTGAATTCACCTTGATTTACAGAAGAGTAATTAGGAGCTTGATTTATATAAGGATTACAAGCACTTTATGTATGAGTGAAGTGGCTGGAGAGCTATACCAGCCTTTCTTAAGAAACGAAGCTGCTTTGTTACATTTCCAAGGTGTATTTAGCATTTCGTGGCAACTCCTGTGCAAAATTAACTCTCTGTGGGCCCCGTGATGTGAGGGGAACGGGAATGAAGTGTGTTGCACCTTTAAGTGAAGGCCTGGGGCCTGACCCGTGTTCTGTGGGTTTCTTGTTTGTCAGGCTGGAGGCATTTTCTCATTTTCACAGTTCAGCTGCAGACAAAGGCGTCCTTATCCCGCCAGGAGCTCAGCAGCGCTGACATCAGCCTTTCCCAGCGGGCTGAGCTGCCCGAGGAGAGCCCGGGCAGCTCCTTCCCAGGGCACTTTCCTCGCCAAGTCGCAGGGAACACCAGCGAAATGCCAAGAGCACAACATCTCACAGTTATCTTTTCATTTCTGGGGGGCGGAGGGGAGCGCTCCAGGCTGGTTCTGCCTCTCTGATTTTCAGCAGTATCTAGCAAATTCCTCAATTTTCACAGATCTGGCTGGT
>NW_009952486.1:415192-556185 GCF_000747805.2 Chaetura pelagica | reverse complement strand
GATACTCTGTAGCTGTGGCCATTTTACAAATGGCTGCTGTGGTGGCAAAGTGTGGGATCAGATCACTGGGTTTAAGGTTGAAGTAAACTGATGTCACTGGTGCCTTCAGAATAATTCAGATTCTGTGCTACTGGTAAAATTACGTGTGAACCTGGCCCTTGGAATTTGTATGAGGAGGGAGTATTATTTTTGTTGCTTGTCAGCTGGAAGTTAACATTTTTGGTTTGGGCTTGTAAATGGAATATTTTCCTCTCGATTTCTTTGTGACAATTCCTGTGTGGTTTGGTGGCAGTAGGATCACAATGAAAATAATCTTATGGCAAAAGTTTGCAGCTCTTAAGTAGATGTCTGAGGAATAATAAGTCATCTCTTGATCTGTGTGATATGTAATGTAGCTTTTTCTTGTAATAAAAGAAAGGTCTACACTTGAATAAGGTAGTTTAGTGTATATCACCTAAGATGTTGTTTAGTTTTGGACATAATCATGCAGACCCAGAGGTTTCTGTTTCAAATTCTAGGTTGTGTCTTTATTTTTGTTCTAGTGAAGAATCATGGCAAATCTGATCTATAAAGCCAGGCTAGGTTCCTAGAGTTTGGAAGCTGCTGTCTATCCTAAGTTTCCTACCACAAATGGAGTTTGCTCACTTCAGTAACACTGATAATAATTACCTGGTACCCTTTTTTAAAAGCTGTCCTTAAAGTTACCTGGACTTGAAAATAGTCTGTTCAGGTTAGAACAGGCTTTGGGAGGTCATTTCATCCACCCTCCTGCTCAAAGCAGAGGCAGCTGCGTCCTCTTCAAGCTTGTAGTAGCTCAAAGCAAGGAACTTTGAGTAAGATCCGAGGCACTTGATAAACTCTTATTGGAGGAGGGCTCTGTCATCCTCCTCCTCCTCACCATTCCCTGACCCTGCTGTGGTGGAGCCTGGCTCCAGCTTCAAGCAGGGCTTGAAAGGATTTAGAACTGGGTTGCAGAGGTAGCGTGGGAGTTTTCTGAAAAGTTCCTTGCTGCTAACTACTGCTTTTTTGGTTCCAAACTTCATGTGGTATTAAGAAATATGTTTACACTGCCATTTTATTGTGACAAATTAGAAGCGAAAAAAAAAATAAAGCCCAACACACACAACTCAGAACACCCAAAATGTGTCTCATTTGCTTGCAGGCATCTTCACTGGCTTCTCTTGGCACAAATGGGCCTTTGAAGTATTTCAGGATTAACCTGGTATTTTCAAAGCAGCCCCTTGAAGCCAAAATCCTCTCTACTTGCCAATGGAACTGTTACAATGTGGCTCTTGTTGATTACAGTGGACAAAGGATTACAGAGCAGATTTCAAACTGCTTTTCGTAATTATTTTTTCCATGTATGCACTGCCTGAATGATGTACAACAATCAGATATATTTTCTGATTTATCAGTGGAAGTCATGCACGACACAAAATTATCCCTGAATTTTTTTTGAAGAGAAGTCCATTAAATTGAAACTTCAGAGACAGACTTTAAAGAGTCAGTGTGCCTGAGTTAATGTTTAACACTGAGTTTTGCAGACATTCTTATCCAAGGGGGAGTTTCAGAAAGTACTCGAGCCCCTTTCAGTTCAGAAGGGTGTAGCCAAGCACATGTGAAATGCTTGTTATGAACAGTTTCAAGGCTGAAAATTGATTGATAGCTTATCAACCTTTGCAGAAATCTGTCACAATTTGGGTATATGTTGAAGCACTTGAAACAAAAAAAATCGGGCAATGTTAGTTCAGGTGCCTCCACTTGCAGACAGCAGAAGGGTTTTGTTAGCTGGCTCCGGAATCCTGCTTTGATGGAATGTTTTCCACTTTCGTTTTCCTCCTTTTGTGAAGGAGCATAAAGCTTCCACAGGCCGTGTGTGTCATCCCTGTGCAGAGACTCCAGCAAGGACAGCAGGGCGGAGGAGGGGGCTGTGATGGGGAGGCCTGGAACAGAGCACCACTCTGGGAGCTGAGCAAGAAAAGAACCAGGAACATGTACAAACATACTCTAGATCTATCTCCCAACCATGTGGAAACAAAAGGTTTCATCTCACTTCTTATTTAACCGTTTTCCCAGATGTTTCCTGCAGTTTGACAGATGCACCATTTACTAGAAAGTTGCGCTCTTGAGACTTAGAATGTTATGGACACGGTTGCTATAGACAATGACTCTGTAAGGGTAAGATTTGGAATAAAATGTTACATTAAGTTAGTTTTTCTCCCCAGACTGAAGGGGCTGGACCGGACAGGCTCCTTTCATTTTCTCTCCTGCTGTAACGTGCTGCAGAAACATGCAAGCTGGCTTTTAACTGCTTCCTGCCAAGCGGCCTCTGAGCAGACAGCACGATTTCTCACTGCTGGAAGGAGAAAAATTAATTCACCTGCCTGTTTCTGACCAGCCGTGGCCTTCTCTGCCCTTCAGACAGTTGTCCTCACCGCTACCAGCACTTCCCCCCTGCTGCTGGGGGTGAAGAAATTGTGGGTCCCAGCTGGCTGGACTCGTAACGACTCCCCCAGACAGATGTGGGGAGACCCTGGTTAATCCCACGTCCTTTCCGAGCCCCTCTCGCCAGGTTTCCCACCCGGGGAGGACTCTTACGGTGATGAGACAGCAGGGCTGGGAGGCCCTTCCCTGCTTCCCAGTCCTGAAAGAACATGATGAGGGAAACAAAGGACTTTTCCACCAAGTCTGAAGGTTTCACCCGCAGTTTCTTGAGCGCTTCCCCCCGTGGAAAACGGGATCCCTGGTGGCTGCCGTGACGCTGAGTGAGCGCGACGCGCGTGTTGCTGGAGTGAAACCGGGTCGTCCCTTCGAATTTCTGACATAACTCTGCTCGCACTGTAAACAAAAAGCCTGCAGCTCAGCAGCTCTCCAAGGCTTCTCGTTCGCAATGTAAATATTGTTCCTGAAAGACAGTGGAATGTGAACATAGAAAGCAGAGTTTGTGTGCCGGCGGGTGGTACCTGCAGGCCTGTGTGCTCACCGGGATCGCGCCTCTCGGCTGGCGAGCACAGCCAGGTCAGAGACCTTATCTGAGCCATGAGAAGGGCTTCCCAGAACATCTGGGGAGAAGTCCCAGCACATTCTAATTACTGCTCGGTGTAGCCTGTAATGTGGCACAGATGTGCACTGGCTGGGAATGGTGGCAGAGCCGCACGTTGCAGGCAAGAGAAGGTCGACTCATAATGTTCCTGTCCAAGCCCTGTTGTTCAGGTCCTTGTCTGTCAGAGCTGTTTGTGTTTGAGCTGTAGGGATGTGGCAGAAATGGTGCTGCCTGAATGACAAGGGACAGTGCTTTGTGAATCTTTTTGACACAGTTTTGATTTATTTTTTTTAATCCATAACTTTTGGTTTTCTTAAATCAGTCCTTTAAAAAGGAGGGAAATTAAAAACCCCAGAAATTTTTGCTTGTGATCTGTTTTTCTAACTAAAGTCTCCTTTAAACCAGAAGTTTCTGTGAGAGGATTTTTGTTGATTGTTCGAGTTTATGGTTAACTTGGGCACTTTGGCTGCTTCAAACGCTGAGCTGCTACTGCTGTGTGGTTGGTTATCAGCTTTTCAAAGGAATTATTTTACTGTGTTGGTACAAAGTTGTGCAAAATATAATGAAGCTGTTACTGTATTTATAGTGCTTCTAGAGGTTTCAGCAATTCAGATTTTATTAGCAATTGCAAACAGTTTCACTAAACTTTTAGTGAAATGTTTATTCCTCTTATAAAACAGCCCATGAAAAAAAAAATCTCATTTCTTAAAATCAGTTATTTGAATAACATGTTTATTCTAAAGGCCTAAATCCTAGGGCTTTTTTTCTGAGAATTTGTAACATTTTTGTCTGAAAATGCCTTAATGTACTTTCTCAGCTTTTCCTGCTTCATATCAGTGAATATTATGTTGTATGTCTGGTGATTGGGACCATAATCTGTAAGCTTTAATGATCCAGGCCCTCTTTCTCTCAAGAACCACTGAAGTTGGAAAAGAAAGCTCTATAATCCCGTGTCCTGACAATTTGACACAGTTAATTCCAACACTCTGACCTTATTTTCAGAGACTGGCTTGTGTTGTTAAAGCTCTTACTAAACAAACTTGCCGTCTTCCTGCTGTTGATATCTTTTACTTCCTGTATCATTTATTTGAAGAACATTATTTATCTGCTCCTCTAATGTAAGATGATCTAATGTGAAATGATCTAAGGTGACCTGATGCATTCTTTTAGGTGATGGAACTAGAAAAGAACCCTATAAACTTTTGAGAATGTGGGGGTTCACAGGTTGGTTTAGCCGGTACCCACTTTTACAAAAATAGTTGCATGACAGGCATGGAGTGACAAATGAAAGTATTTTTTCCAAATAAAAGAGTAGAAAATATTGTAAGAAACAGCCCAGAAATAGTCAGAAAATGTTAACTCCTATTTTTTTTATTTCCTCTAACAATTATACCCAGTTTCACCATTGAGTTTCAACACCACCAAGTTTTCCCTGAGCCTGCAGAGCAGCCTGATGTGCCCTGGCAATACTGAGCACACGTGTATGTGGCTGATCTTGTTGCACTAGGACATTGCCCACTGCTGTGTGTATTTCATATGCAAGCTTTCCCCTGACACTGGCCCATAGTTTTCTCCCTGTGATCATAAATAGTTTTTACAGTATTTTCCAGTGACTCAGTGTAAAAGGCTTGTTGCATGTGCCAAGTTTGACTTCAAAAGGATGTGAACATGGCTGAACTATAAAAGCTGCACGTGACCCAGCACATGAATTGGTAGAACTGAAGAGGAAATGGCTGCCAGAGGTGTTTGGGTGGGCACTGCAGTTGGGTACAAATTAATCATTTTATAGCTGCCTCTGAACCTTTCCAGTAACCCCTCTGACCTTCTAGCTGTTTTCACAGGAGCCTCTTTGCACTTTCCTTATACTGTCAGATTTTCCCTCCTGCTTGTTAGAAATTTTAGGGGAAGTTTGGAGTGTCCCTTTAACCTAATTTTTTATTATTTGCTTTTCTGGATGTTTTTCCCCTTGCAACAACTGAAGTGCCTTACAGACTTGAAACAGCTCAGACTTCTGCAGGGATACTTGAGCTTTCATCCCAGCAGTGACTTGCCTTTCTAGCTCATGTCCTCTTTGTCCCAGTGTGTGCAGTGGCCTGACTTGCTCTCCAGATGTGAACATTGGCAGGCTCTGCTCTGTGTCACTGGCTTCATTTGGCTTTCTCAGAATGAGATTGTCATGCCTTCAAGCACCCAGATACTGTGTTGACTACTGTGGAGTTTACTTTTGAGCTGCAAATGAAACCTTAGCTCTGGTTCCAGACTGGCAACCATAGAGTTGAGTTTCTGGTGTGCATTGATATGTCTGAGTTCTGCAGTTTTACTGAAACTGTCTTCCAAACAAGTGATCTCTGTAGCTGCATTAGCAGCATCTTCCGAACACAGAACTCATCCTCTGCAGAGGCTTTTCCAGCTTCTGAAATGTCCTCATCTTCTGTCTTTTGGTCTTCACAGTTGGCAGAAATAGTTCTTCACTTATGCATTTTTCTACTGTGTTCTGGAGGACTTTCAAGGGCAACTGGAGCTCCTGTAGGTCTTTAAGAGAGAGCTGTGGTGAGGTGGCTGAACCAGATTGATCTTAAAAGGCTTGTCCACGTCTCCTGTCTCCTTTCTGAGCAATGTGCTGTTGGACAGAATAGGGATGCCACCAGAATTCTCTCCTCTTTGGCTAAGATGATTGGCTGGAGGCTGTTTTTTGTTCTCAGTCCTGGAAAACTAAGTCAGCCCTGGTGGGAGTTGTACTCAGCTGTGGGTTTCCACCTAGATGAAGTTAAAACTGTGAGGAGATGAAATGGGCCTCTATGCTCCAGAAATCAGTGCATTTTAGGAAACTTGTTACAATTACTGCAATGCCCAGTTATACCTGGACTCTTGTTGTTGTGCTCATACTGAAATGCTGAAACTTTCCATTGTTCCAGCTCCACTTTTTGAACCGTTAGTGATTTAAAAAAAAAAAACACTGTAATTTTCCTAACAGGCTAATTCATATTTACAGTTACCTTAGCAGAATTAATGAGATAATTTACCATTTCAGAATTTTTTGAGATGCTTATTATATGCAAAAATGTTGTTGTTTACATGTATGGCCTCAGATAAAACCTCCTCAGAAATCATGGTACTCTAGAATGAGGCATCAGTGTACTGCACAGAATGAGAGGCTAAATGCAGGAGGTGTGTGGAGCTGAGTGGGCAGGTGGTAGAACTGCAGAGCAAAGAATTAGTGGGTGAGCAGAGCTGCTGGGGTAATTTTGTAGCTGCTTTTTTAAGTTAAATTACAGGTTTTGATTTTCACAGGTAACCTGCAGTCTGTATCTATCGCAGGAGGGTAACTGCCATGAGTTGTGGATTGTGTTCCAGCAGTGACATCATTTTTCATTTAATAAATCCCAGAGTTTTACCTACAGATAGAATGAACTGTTGCCATTATAAGACAACCAACTACCTTTTACAACAACCCTGGGAGTGTTGGAGCAATGATGGCCAAACGTTAAGAAAGAAAAAAAGTTAATTCCTGTGAGAAAAGTGAGTAGGATCTGAGATTGTGTTAATTGATTTTACTGGACATTAGATGTAGATTTCAGTTTTGTGGGTTTGGCTTTTGGCTGAGGTCTTACATCATGCAGCTCTCTTGCATTCTTTCACACTTGTGACTGTTAAGCCTTCAGGAAGGGCAGCTCTTCTGGCCCTGAGTGCTTTTGCTTGGTGCAGGCAGAAATGGGACACTCCTTTATGCATTTCACAGCTTTTCATTAATTTATTTCTTTTACTGTCAAATCTGTTCTCCTGGTTGATTACGTTTGTAAGTAACTATCTTGTCCAAGGTTTTACCTCTTGAAAATCTTCCTTTGGTGAGGATAAATACAGAAAGTCTGACCTGTGTTTGTGCATAAGATGATGATCCTATTTCTGGTTGCTGTGTTTTCAATGGCTTTATTTCAATTTCTTATCTCAAAGGTCTTTCCATTGGCTGTAGCACTGAGCTGAAAAAAGGTTCATGAAGTGAAATATTTTAAGGGAAGGAGCTGCAGAATTGTAGTTAGAGAGGAGAGAGCAGGGAAAACCAGGTATGGTTGGTGCATGTGTACTTCTGGCTCTGAAAGAACTTGTGTTTAATGCTTAGTTCTCCAAACTGGGCCTGATGCTCAAGTTGAAAATATGAAAAGAACAAAAACTCTTTTCTGGGAAGAGTTAAGTTTAATTATTGGTGGCTGGAGATGCCTTGAGGCAGTGCTTAATATCCTGGGTGCCTTTGCTGAGTTGTTTCTAGCCTAAGGCAGAAAGTGAAGACTTAGCCACCTGCTTCTTTCCTTGCTGACCACTCTTGAACGGGGGAAGAACTGGAGGATTTGGCAGCTACAGGCCAGGGGCAGAGAGCCCCTTTGTAGCCAGGAGGCTGCTGTGCTGGGCTCCTCCAGAACCACAGCAGGAGGCAGAGCTGCTGCCACACTGCTTATGGAAGATGGGACATCAGTTTTATGTGGGCATTGGTCTAAAAATGATCTTTGGTTTGTCCCAAAGATTTCCTGCAGGGAAATAAGTCGTCCACATAAAGCTTAGATAACAACCATGGCCAAAAGGTGGAGTGTTCCTTGTCCTTCTCAGGAAGCCAGGTCAGATGTCCAGGTTCTGTGGCAGAAGTGATGCTTGCAAAAGCAAAGCATCTCTTGCAGGTTGCCTGCTTGAAAGGTTTTTGGGGCGGATTACTAAGTCATGAAAGGAAAAGGCTGCTCAGAGTAACAGGGAAGCACAAAGCTAGTAAAATGGGACGAGAAAGGGTTATGTATTTAGGTGGCAGCCATTCAAAGCAGACGTGGTTCAAAGAGTCTGCTGGGCTGTTTGGAGGATTTGTTCATGTTACGAATACTTCATATAATTGGCTGACAGTCAAAGAGCAAGCTGCTGGTGCTTTCAGGTTTTGTTTGGGGTTTTTTTACTGGATTCAGATTACTTTAAAAATTCGGAGTGAGGAGCACTTAGGATTTTTCTCTGGAGATATATGTAATCCTGTTCTGAAATATCACCTTAAATTCTTGTTTTCCTACCTCAGAGTAACAGAATTGATGGATGCAAGTAGATGCTTTTGCCATAAATGATGCCCATCAGGTGGTGAAGATACTCTGTATCAGTTGATTATAAATCCTTAAGTAATCTTTAACAAAACCAGCTCTTTCAGACTTAAGAGTTAGGGGAATAAATACAGTAAAATATATTAGAAAACTAATATTACTAAGATATGGAAAATACTAGAATTGTATTTGAATTGGGTTACACAAGCTAAAGTTTACTCTTAAGCAATATTATGCATTGTGTTTGTATGAAGAGAAGCATGTTACATGGTGACTGGAAAGCTCTGTAAATGGATACTTGTTCTTTCTGCAAGTGAAACACACTCCTGCGGTACAGCCATGTCCAGTCAGAGCTCTGCTGCTGCCAAAGGGAGTGTGAAACGTCTGTGATTTCTTCACTTGGAGGTACAGTAATACTTCTGGCATCTGTTCCTCAAGGCTCTGCAGGCTGGAAGTGAGTGCAGGCAAAACTGTCCCCTTCGGTGGGCCTCTCATTTTTCCTCTTCCTTAAGCAGCTGGCAGAGTTAGTGTGTTCCTGCAGGAGTGTGAGTTACTGCCACTCTGTGCCAGGGAGCAGAACAGCCCTTAGAGGCTGTGCAACAAAAGCAGCCCTGAGAACAATGCTTTGCAGCTACCTTTGAACTGGTTCCTGAGGAGGGCCGAGACATTGCTTTCAATTAACAAACATGACTTAGCCCCAAAGTGAAGCAGGCTCCCAGCTCCCAGTCAGGATGTGTGTGGTTTTGGTCTGACATCCATCTGAGCACATGATGCTTGGTAAGTGCTGGAGCCTCCGTTATGATTCATTGGGGAGAAACATGGAAAACAATGTCTGTTTTTCAAGTGTTGGAGAAATGAATTTAAGGTTGGAGTCATGTAGAATGTTGCTAAAATAAACCTGCAAGTAGCTCGAGTACCCCTGCTAGCAGGGAAGTGAGGGTGCTGCTTCTGGCTGGTGTCACTGTCCCACTGCCTGATGTTTGCTCTGGTTCTCACCAGTATTAATTGCCAGCTATTTTTGAAGCCAGTGGAATTGCACTGGCATCTTCACCACTGAACATGGAGTCCAAAGTTACATGTGCTGAGTTTTAAAACACAGTGGAGCTGGGGGATGGCAGGGCTGTTTGGACAGCTGGATTTATTTGTACTGTATATTTTTAAGTTATTTTTTAAATGTGGTCAGAAATCCTTCTTTGTAATTTTCTGCCCTTATGTTTGAACTAAAAGATGCATCTTGGTACTTTTTCAGTGCATGTGCAGTTTTTAAGCTAATTGCCTTTAGTCAAATATAAATATCTTAAAACACATGCAATTTTGCCCCTTCAGACACAGCATCTAATATGGAAACAAGAATGGCTTTTCTCAAGAATCATAATTTTTAAAAAGGTAACAAACTTTCCGTTTCTAATAGATTATTTTTAAAGTTAAATTTTAAACTACAGTTATTTAATAATGTCAGATTGACTTAACACTATAAATAATTTTATGTACAATTGTTTTACAAGTGGAGTCAGATGTCTGTAGGATTTGCTATTTATATTTCAATAGGAGGGACTCAGAAGTGCTGGTATATTTTCACAAGGGCAGAGCTATCATGTTACTATTCTACAGGGTGCTGTAAAATTTTCAGCTGGGCTCAGAAGAAGTATCTGCTGGGGAAGCAGAAGCTTCAGGTATTTTCTTTTTTTGCCAAGACTGTATAGTTGAAGGTAGATGATGAATTGAGGAGAGGACTTTTGACGAGTGGAGTATAAGCAATTCCCTGCCCAGAAGAGGAGTTGTTCTAATTTAAGAAGGGGGAATTATTTGCCTACAGAAAGGGTCAGGGTGTGGTTTGTTGAGATTACTGAGATAATTCCATAATTTTAGGTATCTTTAGGGAAGGTCTGCCTACTCTGCTCTGCTTCCTGGTGTCACACCAATCCCTTTTTCCAGTTTCTCGGTCTTTTCTTCCAAAAATCTTTGCAGAAATGTGGGGTTTGGGGTTTTTTTGTTTGTTGGTTTGTTGTGTTTTTTTTGTTTGTGTGTGGGTGGGTGTTTGTTTTTTAATACCAGTTCACCAGGGCTGTGACTTTTTGTGTAAAGTTAGGATGAATGAAATAGGTGCTGTTGTGTAAAATGGAAAAGAACTTTTGCTTGGGGATTTCAGTAGGTTTTGTCATCACTTAGGAGCCCTTCCCCCTTCCCTCCCTCCTCCCCCTCCTGTTAAATCCAGCACTAAGTTGTTGAAATCCCAGTTCTAAGAAAAAAAAAACCAACCCCAAACTGGTGTAGCTACATTTTTTGTTTCATTTTACAAGTATTTTTGGTGAAGGAAACCAAATTTTTCCTTTGAAAATCAGCTCGTGCTTATTGAAGTGCAGGAATTCTGAACAGGGATTATTTTATTATTATTTTTTTTCTTTGAGGCAGCACAAAGTGGGGACCTAGTGAAGCTGAATGTGAGTTTTGCAGCCTCCCAGTGTTATTTAAATTGTGCTAGGCCAGAGAGTATTTAGCTGAGAAGTCGGATTTTGGCTCCCAGCCAGCAGAGACACCGCATTGCAGCAAGAGGAACCAGCCACCTCCACACGGCCCTGCCTTTATCACTCCAGCAGGGATTTTAGCAAGGTCTTCTCATGTTCTTTCTTCCCAGGCTATCCAATGGCTGTTGTCCAGGCACAAAATCCCTCTGGAAAGGCGTCCTATTTATGCAGTCCCATGGCAGCCTCCTCAGGGGTGGGGAGGGATTAGTTTGTTGTGCTCAGTAGCTGTTTCAGGACTGTAATTCAAGCTGGGGCTACTGTACTTTAAATATAGAGCCTGTTGTGCTGCCCTGAAGTCACTCATTTGCATCAGTCATTATCTCAGAGCCCTGCAATCCTAAACTTCTTTCTCCTGCGTGCTGATGGGGCACAGCAGCCTTGGGAATTGAGATGGCAGCAGAGCTGGCACAAGGGCCCAGTGCAGCCCTGGGAGGATGTATTTCCTGGTGGTTCCTGTGCTGCTTTGTCATGTCTGAATCTGGCCGGTAAAGGAGGATTCAAGAAGTTCAGAGAACATCTTGGGCACCAGCTGCAAAACCTTAAAGGTTAGATTTGTGTGGTGGATTCTGCTGATCTGCAGCTCCTGATTTGTCATGAGTTAAAAGGGACGAGGGGGGCGGGAGGGATCTGAAAGATTACAAATTGTATTGTTCCTCTGTTGGCTCTTCCCTCGCGTGTCAGGGGAATTTGGCAGAGGGAATAAGCTGTGTCCTGAGGTTCTCAAGTCACTGGTTGCCTGGTGCCATGTTAACCCTAGCTTGTCCCATGGTAAGTGAGTTGAGTTTTGATTCAGGCAGCGATAACAGATTTTTAACTTGTAGAACAAGTGAGTCTGGAGCAGGCTGAGGAACAGCACTGAAGGCTTGTGATGAGTTCAGCAAAGGGCCTGTTCCTGAACACAGCAGAGATCTGGACCCTCACCTTAAAAAAATTATAGTTCCTGTAGCTCTTACCTGAGAGGGGCCACAAAGGTGACAAAGGTATGAGAGCAGTTTTAGCTGGAGAAAGTAGAACCTGGAGAAAAAAGGTTGTTGAAGAGGGAGATGAACTCAGGAGTGGCATGAGGATGATAAGCAGGGAGTGGTGGCTTTTTCTGTCTCTTCTAACACAAGAACTAGGGCAGTAGCAAACCAAGCCATTAGATTGTAAGTTGAAAAGAAACAAAAGGAGCCTGTGAGAAGGTACTTAACAAATCACCTAGTTTAACCCGTGGGATGCACTGCAGGAGGATGCTGCCCAGGCTAGAAGTTGACCTGGTCTCAAAAGGCACTTCAGTGCTGTGTGAGCAGCCCTGGCTCCAGGGGCAGTTCCCCCATGGGGACCCCCTTGGGTGGTGCAGGTGTCTGGGTGGTGGTGGAGGATGTGTCAGCACCAGTGCTGCCTTTATCTTGCATGATATGGAGATACTAACTTGAAGGTAAAATACAGTTACTGTTTCTAACCAACATGCAGCAATAAGTAACCATCAGATACATCTCAGCAATTATTTCATTTATGTAAGCCTGCCAGGGTTTTCATAGCATTTTTGTTGATAAGCTTTGGGGCTCCTTCTTTTCCTTTGTTGGCAGGGCTTTTTATCCCTGCCTCAGCTGTTAGCATTCCTTCTGGGAGACTTTCTCAGACATTGAAACAGGCTTCTTGGTGTTGAAATGTACTTTAATGTTGAATACTATTAATACATGTTAATTTGTGGTATTACAGAAAACATTTTTCTGTTTCTTTTCTGTCTCTGCCTGACAATCCTCTGATTTAAAAATCAGAGGAATTTTAATGATCATAGTATCAGAGAGTGCTCCTGCATATTAATTTGCTATGATGAGCTATAAAAAGTGGGGGAAAAAGAAACCCTTGTAGCTGGATTTTCCCATGTAATACACAGGACCTTTCACTGTTGCTTCAAGAGCTTCTGCAGACAGTGTGTTTTGCACAGGCCCAGCTCTCTCCTCTCACACCCTTGGTGTGTCAGACGGAGTCTGCATTTCCCAGAGGGGCAGGAGGTGTGGCAGGTGACAGCTGTGACCACCCTGGTGTGCTCTGGAGAGCAAGTCACACCCACCCGTGCTGGGCTGAGAGGTTCTGTGTGGCTGCCTCCACCAGTGGGAATGAAGAACCTTTCCTTGGGGTCACTTGTCTGCCTCTGAAGGCAACACTATTGCTGGGTGGAAGTTCTGGTATCTCACACATAAGTACAAAGTCAGTATAGTTTGAATTGCAGTGGGTGAGAGGTGAGCACGTCTGCTGAGATCTACTGTTCAGTAGTAGCTTGAAAATACTCTTTTTAAAGAACAGTTGCCATTAAATGATTCTAAGTGCAGTGTAGTTTGCTTTTCCTTCATTTTCTGCTCTGAACATCTTGCTTCCTGCCTTCACTCACAGCGTTTTGCTGATCTCAGCCCTGTCTTCTGAGTGAAATAAGCTTTTCATGGGCTTCAGCACTGCTGGGACAATATTGCAGTGCATGGAGACAGAGTGAGATTAATAGTATGTTAAATGAGGAGATCTGATCCTAACAAAATGGGATCAGTTGTCACTTGGTGCATTTAGACGAGTGACTGAAGAAATTCTAGGCTGGAGAAAAATATGAGTTGCCAGAGCTTGCAAATGTGAATCATTGGGTCGTCTCTGCAGGGAAGTGGCTGCATAGACCTGGGGTGCTTCACTGAGGGTACCCCTGTGCCCTCTGTACCCCTCCTCACAACCAGAGCTCTTTGCCTCGTGCTTCTTGATGGGGTTTAATGTAGCAGATCTCATTACAGCCTGTGACCATAGTAAGTCCTGTGACCTGTTTTTCTTTCCTGTGTCAGAAACAAGACTGCCAATGGGGAGTACCGGAAGGAGCACCGGGAGAGGAGTCGCAGCCCCATAGAGAGGGCTGCTGCCCCCACCATGAGCCTCCACGCCAACCACATATATGCCTCAATCCCAAGCTTGAGCATGGATCAACCCCTAGCACTGACCAAAAACAGCATGGATGCAACCCGGACAGTTGGCATCACACCTACACTGACTTCTGTGGAACGGCAGCAGGTACTGGCTTCTAGGTGGACAAAACCCTGGGGGTGGCTGTAGGAATCCAGTCTGTAGGCACCCTGAGGACACCTCAGATGGAGGCATGTTTTGGGGTGCAGTGGGGAGGCAGAACCATTCTTCAGACAAAACCTTAAAAACACACAATGAATGTCACAGCTCATTGTGTTCAGTGCGAATGAATCACTGGATTGTAAACCTGTCACAGGTTTCTTGGCCTTCCTGCCTTTGTGATGCTTTGCTAAGGTTGTGATTGCATCTGCTTTTCTTGGGAATGCAAAGCCTGTGGTTGAGCAGATCTCCAGGACCTGCTGGGCAGTGTCTGATCAGCTCACCTGGGCTCCTCTTGGCAGTCACTGCCTGCTTCCCAACCCTGTCCCAGCTGCCTCCTGCAGGGATTGCTGCAGAAGACCTGCAAGACAGAAAGGGTACCAGATTTCCCAGGTGAAAGCAGCTGGAATGACCTTAGTTGTTTCAGCCAGCCCAAAGCTTTCAGTGCTTTCTTAAGAGCAGTGTGGCATCACTATTTCATAGTGACTTCACCTAAAGCAAAGTAATGATTTTTAAATGATTTTACAGTTTATTTCCATATGCTGGAGTGTTTTGCTTTGGTTTTGCCTGGGTGGTTGGTTTTTGCTTTCCCAGCTGGTGTGTTGTGTCTGTTTTCCTTCACAAGGCTGAAGATGAGCCATCTCTCTGCAGTTTATACAACAGGTTTTCACATGTCAGACCCACTTTTATCCCTCTCACAAGTGGAGGGACAAAGGATAACTGAGTTGGGATGAGCAGTGGTGTTGAGAAATGAAAACTGGCCCATGTACCTAAGCTCTTCCTGTCCTTCCTTCCTTCCTCCTCTATTGTGATGCCCTGCAGAGGATAAACACTTTTAGGGGATGATCTTCCAGAGTTTGGGATATTTATGGTGCAGTTTATGACAGTCTCTTTTCACTGGAGCTGCACACTCTCCATCTCCAAGGAGGTTGGTGTCTTGGCTGCTCCTTCCCATGTGGCGGTGCCAGGTGCTGGACACCGGTGCTGCTGATCCCCTGCCTCACTTGGCAGGCAGATTGCAGAGCTATTATTGTTCTCTGCAGTTCTTTGCTCTCCCTTCAGTGCTGACAGAGGAGGAAGGGACAGGCTTCCACTGACGACACAGCTGCCCTTTGACAGCACCTCCCCTGCCTCCCAGCTCAGCAGCTCACACCACCGACACTCCTCTGTTGCCCATTTCCAGTTTCCTCTCTCTCTTTTGTTGTCTTTGACATTTTGAGCTAGATTACAATCTGTTTTCTTGGGAAAATGGGATGTTGAGGTAAGACCTTGCTAAGGGCACACAGTAGAAATCAGACAAACAAAAAAGTGTATTGAAAGTAAGAAACCGCAGTTTGATGATTTGTTGTTTTGGCTTTTTTAACCTTAACGTGTTGAATGGGATTTAATTTTACTGTTTCTAATAAAGAGGTGGAGAAAAAAGTATAATTTTAGGCAGACTAGGGTCATTCAGCTGCTGTAGTCAGTGTCACTAAACTCTCAGATTATCTCAGTCTTTGCATACAAACACGTACAGTTTGCTCAGTGCACCTGCACGCACAGAACCATTCCTGGGGACTCTGTAAGGTGCCTCATCCTGCCCCAGGACCTTCTGGTGTTGGTACATGTGTCCTCAGGAAAGCTTTGATATTGCTTCTCTCTGCTTCCCACCTCTTGCATGTCTGAAAATTTAAGCTTAAATACACTTGCTCAAAAGCTATCTTCAAAAATAGGTACTTCCACGCATTCTCTGCTTCCAGAAAAATCCAATTATTCAGTTTTTACTGCACTGACAGCAAAGTAGAAAGGTAAATAGGGTGTAAGTAGCATCATTCCCGTTGTATCTAAACAGGATGTTAAACCTTCCCTTGAGAAGTCATCTCTTTTTACTTCCATCTTGCTCTCACTCCCATCTAAAGCACAATTAAAACTCTTTCCTCCCTCATTGACTCTCTAGGGTGGTAGGTAAAGCAGTGATTTTTTTTTGTGGGTTTGCTGCACAGATTTGTAAAATTGACAAGAAATTTAAAGCCTGTTAATTACCTTAATACTGTTAATCTTTTGGGCACTTAATTATCTTGCACTGAGTCTAGCAAGTTGGGCTCCTTGTATCATAAAACATACCAGAGATACAAAGCAACTCTAGGGGGGGAGGAAAAGCAGTGGTTTTTTTTTGTGGGTTTGCTGCACAGATTTGTAAAATTGACAAGAAATTTAAAGCCTGTTAATTACCTTAATACTGTTAATCTTTTGGGCACTTAATTATCTTGCACTGAGTCTAGCAAGTTGGGCTCCTTGTATCATAAAACATACCAGAGATACAAAGCAAAAATATTCCAATGTTCATGTTATTTCCCTTGAGCCATCTGGAGAAACTGGGACAGGCCTTTTTACTTAAGAAGAGTATTTTATGTTGTGCAATGTATACGTTGTGGGATTAGGATTATGTGAGTAGAGGTTTTAGGGAATGTGCACGTGTTGAGACAAGAGAAAGGATGGTGCTAATTAAGTTGTGCTGGGAAGGCATTTGAGCTGCAACAGGGAAGTACTTGGGGTCAGGACTTGCTGGGGAACTCTTCAGATGTTACACCTTGGGAGGTGGTTTAGTGGCTGAAGGACAGGGTACAGAGTTAGGCCAGGAAAGCTCCACTTCTGAGTGAGAAATGATGCCATGAAATCTTGGTTAACCTGAAGAAATCAAATACCTGTAAAATTCCTAAAGCCCTTCTGAGCCCTGGAATCACAAAGAAATGCAGCACAGAATAAATCAAGTGCTTAATGTGTGGGCATTTAGTTCTGCACGTGGGATGCCTGGGAAGTTGAAACAGTCACTGTAAAATCACTTTAATGCTTTTAATGATTTGTTTTTATGCTGCCTGTTTTCTAGAGGGCCACTTGCCACTTAAATAAGCACCATTATGGAAGCGCAACGTGTCCTTTAGTCAAAGAAGTAACAGCTGCATATTGGGGGCTTTAACGTGCTTTATTGACCTGGATGGTGGATGGGATGTTTCCCTGCTGGGCTTCAGTTGGGTGTGTGTACATCTGGAGGGATGATGCAGCGACCTGGGGTGACAGTTCCCTTTTCTCTCCCGCAGAACCGTCCGTCCGTCATCACCTGCGCTTCCGCCAGCAGCCGGAACTGCAACCTGTCCCACTGCCCCATCGCGCACAGCGGCTGCGCGGCCGGGCCGGCCTACATGAGACCTGCCAACAGTAAGTGACCTGCTGCCTGGGCAGCATCATCACCTCCCTTAGCCTCAACTAACCCTTAGGTGGAACAGGAACCAAGAGAGGTGACCCTGGACACCTCTTCGTATCCCCTCCCCAGCCGGCACTCCTGTGCCACAGCACCGAGCACCAGGTCACACCTAGGGAGCCACAGGGGCTCTTTGTCTTGTCTTGAAAAGCTTCTTTAAAATAACAAACGCCCCCCACCCTCCCAGACGAATAAGTAATTTGGTTTATTTTAGATAGACTCAGCAGATACAACCCTGCTCTCATCTGAGGAGCTGTGGTTTCTTTCCCCAGTCTTTCAGCTGCCAGCAGCCTTCTAACATTCAGCTGCAGTCATGACCATCTTTCCCTTTAGCTGCAAATCCTCTTCCAAAGCCCATGCCCTCCACCTTCCTCTGCAGAGACAGCACACAAAGCTTTGCAGGGCAGTTGCTACAGCAACCCAAGCAGGGAGCTTTAGCTTTCTGCCTTCTGTGCAATTAGTGCTTTCCATGAAATCTTTTCACACAGCACTTGCTGGGGAACCTTGGGGTGTTTCTTCTCACTTTCTCTTGCTCTGCATCCCAGGGAAGGCACAGCCCCTCCCTGCCAGGTCACACACCTGCTGCTGCAGAGCTTTCACCCAGCATGGCCAGGCCCTTCCAGGCTGCTACAGCCCCCACGGGGCAGGGTAACAATACTAGCATGAGGGAGGCAGGAACCTACAGTCCAGAGTAGGGTATTAGTTGTGGGGTTTTTTTAATAACAACAAGTGTATTGTTGAAAACTACAATTAGAAGCTGAAAGGCTGAAGCAAGACATGGGTGATATATTGCTGAGAGAAATCAATAGTTTGGGATGTAAGATTTTAGGAGTTTTCTAGAAATCTGCTGTTACTCATCCCAGGAGAGCTGCTTCATTGAGCCCCTGGTTGCATTTACATGGGCTTGGGAATAGTGGTGTTTTCAGAGCATACTCGTCACTTGAAGAGGTCTTTGTGCATGACACGTTCATGTTAGGATCCATCAAGCCCTGCTGTAACATGGCCAGTGATGTGGATCCTGACCCTGTTCAGTATTTTTGAAAGATAAATCTCATTTAGCCACACAGATCCATTGTTTCTGAATGGTAAAACTGCAACTCTCTCATCCTTACTCTGAAGAATTTTTACTATTGTCATTCAAAGCCTGATTATTTTTTTTTTTAAGGTTCTTTGTTCTTCTTGTCATAGTGTTACACCATTTTAATGCTCACAGCACCTAATGCAGAGGTAGTGATGCACTTTTAGTTTTCTGAGTGGCTCCTAGAACAAGGAGGTGAAATGAGAGGGAACCCTGAGCTCAGCTGTGCCTGTGCTGTCATTTCCAGTGGAGCTGCCTCACATCTGACTGGTACCAGCAGGCTTGGCAGCTGATTTTAAAGCACTGGCTTCATCTTTAGTTCTGTTTAAGCCTAAATGTAAGTTCTGTGTGATTGTTCTGGGAGAGGGTTTCCATAGAATCTGAGCAGTAGCTGTTACTAGCTTGAGGGAGAGTTATCATTCTGTACAAAATGCTTACCTGGTGCAGGTCACAGAAATGCAAAGATGTTTAACTCCATTTATTACGTTTTGTTTCACTCCTGTCACCTTCTTCCCCACCCCATTCACTACCAGTTCTCTAATGATGTCAAGATGTTTTGCTTTAATGCTGACGTCATGGTAGGAAATGTTGCATAGAGTGATAGGATGAGGGGGATGGCTTTAAACTGGAAGAGGGGAGATTTAGGTGAGACATGAAGAGAAAATTCTTCACTATGAGGGTGGTGAGACCCTGGACCAGGGAAGCTGTGGCTGCCCCATCCTTGGAAGTGTTGAAGGGCAGGTTGGATGGGGCTTGGAGCAGCTTGGGCTGGTGGGAGGTGTCCCTGCCCATGCAGGGGGGTTGGATCTGGATGAGCTTTAGGGTCTCAGTGTGGGATGCTGTGAGAAGGGGGGTCCTGCATGCAGTGCCTGCTGGCAGGACCCTGCCCTGACGCAGCCTGTGCCTCTCCCCGCAGCCAGCGCTGCCTGCGACCCGGTGGTGGAGGAGCATTTCCGCCGCAGCCTCGGCAAGAACTACAAGGAGCCTGAGCCCGTGGCAAACTCTGTGTCCATCACAGGAACAGTTGACGACCACTTTGCCAAAGCACTTGGGGACACGTGGCTGCAGATCAAAGCTGCCAAGGACGGAGTCTCCAGCAGTCCCGAGTCTGCCTCCCGGCGGGGCCAGGCCTCCCCTTCCTCCCACATGGTCAATCACAATCACTCGCCCTCTGTGGTCTCATGAAGAGGACCCTCACCTCGGGGGATTTGCATGGTTTGACTGAGCTTTGAACAGGGCTTCAATAGTGTTGGGGGAGGGGAGATGAGTTTTTCAACACACGTTTTTGTGTACTCACTTTTTATTTGTAAAAGGGTGCCCTTAACAGATGATAGCAGGAACTATTTCGTAAAGATTCAGATGATGTAGCATCCTTTTGTTGTTTTTTTTCCTGCCTCAGTTACCAAAGAAACCTCTGATGCAAATCTGCTGCCCCTTACAAAGTAATGCACACTAATCCACAAAAGCCATTACTCTTAGTTGGTTGACCCAAATGCTTTTTGCTTTTACTAGCTTCTTGAGACTAGAATTTGTCTGGTTTGCTTACATTGCCTTTTTTTTTTTCCCTCTGTGAAGTAATTTTGTATGTATATACTTGAAAAGAACTGTCATGTATGATTTGCACTATTGGAGGAGGACTGAAGTTGCACAGCAACTTTCTGGAAGATGCTAATATTTTGAGGGCAAACTGCTGAAAAAAGGGTTTAAGGATGACATTTCTATCAGTTTGATTTTTTCTTAAAAGCAAAACAGCTTTGGAAGGGGAAGTCTCATACAGGTTATAGGTCTTTCTCTCTTTAGATTTCAGGTGCTTAGTGCTTGCAACTGGACTGCATAATTTACAGAACACGGGCATTTTTTCCTAAACACTGCAGTTTGTTAGAATAGAGCTGAGGTTGGAGGGTTCAATAGTGCTTAACGATGCATGTTTTATGAAAAATAGCTGGTATCTATTAATGTATAGACAGTAAGAATCATAATACTTATTAGCTTTTCTTCAGAATTAGTTTATTTTTGTCAGTAACAATCCTAGATATACTTACTGCTGGTACAGTTGTACTCTTATGATATTTGTATTTGATACTCACTCTAGTAGCAGCCAGCAAAGAGCTCAGCCTCAGGACAGGCCTCAGACAATGCAGTTCCGAGCTGGTGCAGACTGGTGCAGACTGGTGCAGCTTCACCCCTGGCTGAGTCCCTGCTCCTGGCTGCTCCACAGGGATCTGCTTCCTAAACCAAGTCTGTGTGATCCACCTGGAACCAGCTGCAGGAACTGCTACCGTTGCGTATCTTGGCTGCACCACAGATTGTTACAGTTTGTGAAATATGATCTTTGAATATTTTTCTTTGTTAAGCTTTTTCATAAACCTATGCCAAGTTGCAGCATACATTCCTCCATTAGCAAACTTTATACAGGTATTACTGCATTTATTATCATTTGCTATATTAATAGCTACTAACTAGAAATTAGGCAATAGAGGCAGGCATAGAACCACAGCTGTGCTAGTACTAAGAGCTTCTCTTCTTGTTAAGTGTAACTACTCTCCCCCAGACATTCCATCTTCCCAGTACAACTTCCCAGTTGCAACTAGGGCTTTTTTTTTATACTGGGTTACCTGAAACGATTGGTTCAGTGTAGAAAGTTAGAACTAGTTGGAAGATGAACTACACGTGATGTATTATGGACTATGTTACAGTATTGGGTCCATTGTGGCTTTTATTTTATGGTTGTTTTTCTTTCAAGTTAAGCTATTTAATTTGGTCAAAGGTGCAGGGTAGAAGGAGATCAGGAGATTGGCTCTTACTCTGGTTGAGAAGGTGGCTGCTCAATTTTTTTAAAAAAATGGAAAAAAAAAAAAAAAACACCACACAAAAAACACTCAAGCCCCCAGTTTTACACATTTCACTACCATCTTACTGGGTAGTCAACGCTTCCTTGCTTTGGCATTCAGTACCCTACTCTGTAGGAAGATTGTTAAGAGAACACTTTTTTATATAGGTAACTTTAAGACCATCGTTACGCTGTGCGTAAAGAATGTACAGAGAAATTTGTAGGTATTTTTTGAGGAACAATTAATTTGTTAATGATATGTAGCTATTTAATTTTTTTCCCTTTCCTTTATTGTAATCATTCATTATTATTTTTTTTTTTTCATTTTGTTTGGAGAAAAAAGTTGATCTTTTTTTTTTTGTCTGTTTGTTGTAGATTTGTCTGTAATACAGTAAAAGTGCAGGAACACAGTTATTCTATGAGAACACTGCATTAGCATTAATAGCCACTAGTTTGTTATTGCTACAGGCTACTGAGCATTGTAACAGTAAAATACTAATACTGTAGATGGACTCTGTGGAAAATGTGACTCCTATATTTCTTTGTCAACACAAATCATGTTTTTAAAGCTAATATTTTCAATAATAGCTGTTTTACACGGTTACATTTACTTATCTGAGATAGGTAAATGGATTTGAGGGCAATAAAGATTTCATGTGATATGTTCCAGTAAAATGTCTGTTAGACATAATCACGTCCTGAAAAGCCAAAGGGTTGGGGGGGAGGTGGCAGGAAACTCAACTGAACTCACCACCTGAGGGGTGGTGAAGTTTCTTCGCAGAGCCAGGTTCTCTACAGTTCAGTTTGAAAGATTCTCTGTGTTTGTAAATCTGTAATATACCTTCTGTGGCCTCGTTTCACCTGGGAAACAACAAAGGTTTGGCAGGCCCTCCTTTTTTTTTTTTTTTTCCCCTTTTTTTTTTTTTTTTTTTTTTTTGTACTTAAAAGTAGCCTTAAAGAACAATAAAGTGCTCTTAAATCACAGGGGTGTGCATGATCTTCTGTGCTGCCTGGGGAGACAGGAGCTTGGGGTCTGTGCTTCACCAGCTGGAAGCAGAAACAAGCTGCTGTTCCTGTCGTGTTGTCCTGACAGGACAGGTGGGTGGGACTGGGGTGTAGGAACAAGCTGCACCTACAGCAGAGATGGGGGGAAACACCCCTGACTTTGGGAGGACATCTCAGGCCACCCAGCAGGTCCTGGAGCATCTGCCCAGCATTGCTCTCCTTGGGGGCTGTTCCTGTTCCTAACGTAGGCACCAGGAGCAGCTCCCGGACAGGGACCCTTTGGGAAAGGCTCAGCTAGTCCAGCATTTCTGTCTGGAATGTTTGTTTCTGAAAGCCCAGGACCTTGCTTTGATTTTCTTTTATTCCTCAACTGCAAGTTTTACCTAGAGGACAGAAATGCTGCCCTGAAGATGAGCTGTATTTCCACCCACGCTCTCGTGTTTTGGGTGAGCAGCATTTCACTGCCAGCTCTTCATTTGGACAATGTTAATCCTTAAAAAAAATAAATCAATGCTCTAATTACCTGATTTTGAGAAAGTTCAGTTGAAGCAAGGAAGAGCCTTCAGAGGAGTTTCAGCCTGGAATGTAGCAGAGGTGTCTCCAGGATAAAAAAAGGAACCCTCTAAAAAAAAAAAGAGATACAAGTTCCTGTTGTGTCAGAAGATCCTGAATGGTCTGAAACCCCAGGCAAGTGTGTTGGGCATGTGCAGCCCTGCAGCCACTGGCTATTCCTGGGGTGTGGGAGATTCCATGAGAACACATCAAGAATGATTAGTTTAACACATCTGAAAAACATCCCTCTCTAAATACCCATGGAAAGCAGCCTAAATACAGGCTTTAAGAGCTTTTGGGAGGGAGGCCAACTCCAACAAGCCTCACACGCCTCTCAGTCTGCCTGCTGAGGGGAGCTGGTTTCCTTTTAGGAAAAAGTCATCCCTACATCAACAGTTTGGGGGCTACATGAACCAGGCCCAGCAGCATTGCTATCTTTCAGGTCAGTAACTTCTTGAGTGTTCTGTTTTCTACACGGTGAAAGGAAAAAAACAGTAATTCTTTTTTCCTACCACATGACTTTTCTAATGAGCAGCCAGCAGTAATTTTGCACAAAGGGGTAGTGCCTGGGCCTAGGCAACCTGGACCAGACACACACCTAGTGAGAGCTCCACTGTCTGGAAAAGCTCACCTTTCTCTTCCAGCTGAACTAAAGGCAACTTCCAGCTCTGTGTTTGTAATCCCCCTTCCCCCCCCTTATTTTTACTGATAAACCAGCATTTTAATTTTAGAAAACAGACCTGACATCACAAATACACAAGGGATTAAGTTTGGCTCTTTCTGGTCAGGGTCCTGAACACAACTGCTGAGCTGCCAGCTGTTTTAGTTGTGAAAATGAACTTTATGTACCAGTAACTAGAAGTAGGACAGACCCTGACAGACACCAGTGGTTCAACAGCAGCGTTTCATGGTGTGTAGGCACGTTGGCAGTGGTTGCTCCCTTGCTGACCCTGTTCTGGCAGCATCCCTGGTAAATAACCACCAAACCTCCCCAGCAGATCCTGTGTCTGACCCATAGGGCTGACTGGACCTCACGCAAGGTGTATTTCCTTTAAAGCTGCATCCACACCAAGCAGCAAATGGAGTGTCCAGGGGGTACCAGGGTCTGTGATCCCACCAGGCTCTGTGCTGACTGCAGCACATGGTGGCTGCAGAGGTTCCTGCCTCTGCTGCAGAGACCCTGCTGTGCAGCTGCTGGGCTGTAAAACTGGCACTTGCACTAAACTCCAAACTGTCACCAGGGCCCTGTCATGGGTGGGGCTGTCACTGCACTGGGGCTGTCACTGCAGCAGGGCTGAGCACTGCCAGAGGGGTGCAGGGGGTGGGAACCAATCCAGCTGCTCCTTGGAAGCCAAATCAGTCAACAGAGAAAAGATGTCAAACTGTCCTTCAGCCCTGTCCAGCAGCCTCAGAGCAAGGGCAGAGCTGGGAGAACCCACTGCTCACGCTGTGCTAAGTCCTTGGGCTACCTGAGGTGTCCCAGGGAGGCTGTGAATGGAGACTGTGCTGTGCTGCTTAAGCTGATACCCTGGCAGAGCTCACCACAAGTACTTTAGCTGTTAACTGGGCAAGAGCTCTGCTCACCAGAGCTGGCACCTTCATGCTTGGCTGCGGAGAACTTTCACCACTATCTTTAGATCCTTCTTGAGGAACAGTGAAAGCAGAGACCAGCCTGCACCATCCTGATGCACAGGAGCTCTTCTTTCATCTGGCTTTGACAGAGCCAGGGATGTCACTCCCGGGGGCTCCAGCTCCTCCCTTAGCAGAGGGTTATTCCCCAGCTGGAGTGCAGTGTGTGGTGGAGCACTTTACCCCTGAAGGAGCCATGACAGAAGATACACCCATTTAATAACTAAATCATTCTTTAACCTCTCCTTTACTGGGAACATGCTGCCCCTCTGTGCAACAGCTATCCCAAGTGCATTTTTTGGCCATAAGACAGCCAAGATAGATAATTTAATGGCTTATTTTTAACATCAGTTACACAGAGCTCCACACTGGCTGGCTCGTGCCAGCTCTTCTGCTCTCTGGTGGTCTCCTGACCCAGCACAGCACTATGTGTCTCCAGAGATGCAGGAGGGAGAGCTCCTGTCTCAGGAGTATGTTCACCTCCTATGCTAGAGGAGCCCTTTTCCAGGGTTTTTACACCCAGGAGAGCTGCAGGGTGGCTCTCAGAGGCAGCACTGCTCACCAAGAGTGACATTTAATACACAGGTATTTATTTTCAAGGCACAAGCCTTGAAAGAGACCAGCAGACCCAGCTAGATGGCACTTACCTCTGGCAAACCCAGGACTGTCACCATTTCAGTGTGTGGCCTTCCCACTGGTGCTCAACCTTCTGCCTGGGAACCTCCCTGAGCAGTGCAGCTCCTGAGCACTAATCCGGCCCAGCCACAGTCCCAGGGAGATGCTGCCACTAACCAGGCATTTCTGTAGGAAAAGTAGAGGGAGGGCAAGTAATTTCATCCCTGATCTAAACCCACAGACACAACTTCTTTCTCCAGTTCTCTAATTTCAGATTTGCTCTGAGACATTTAATAGTTTGCAGCAAACTCAGGTGTCTTTCCAGCACCCCCAGCACAGGCTGAAGGCACCAGCAGCAGCCTGAGCCCAGTGCAGAGCAGTCACTGCAACAACTCTGCTGAAATCACACGACCATAAACTAAACTTCAGCCTTAATTAAAAGCCAAGGACAAATCTGGTCCCGGTACATTTTATCTGACATATAAAGGGCAGGAAGAGCACCTTGAACCAGCTCAGAATCTTCCATGGAGCTTTGGAGCTCTTAGTTCAAAACTACAGTTTGAATCCCTGAGTCTTCAGTCTTCAACAAAACCATTCTAATCAGGGGATTAGAAGGGATGTGCTTCCTTTGCAGAAACCCCTAGGGCCAGAAAGGTGTGCTGCAAGGAGCACAGCAGCACCCAGTGACCCTGCTCCTGTCCTCTGGGACCCCTCTGCATGCTCTCACTGCCTCAGGCAAAGCACTTGCACTGTATTCCTGAACTGCACTTACAGGATTTTTCCTCTCAGAACTTCCACACCGGTAAATATTGACCTAAAAGGCACAGCTCTTGGTGGACCAGCATGGTGGCATTCATGAAGGGGACAAGATGCTCCACTGAGACCATCGTGGAAGTCTCCAGTGAGGGTTTATGCTTGACATGGACACACCTCAAAGAGAAACAAGAGCAGCAGCTCTCCAGCTACACCCCACCTGGAGACACACACAGTGGGACCAGTGCCAGGCTGTTCCCAAGGCAAGCTCCTCCTGTGCTGCTCCTTCAAGGGGACAACATGACACTGAGGGCAGCCTCCAGCCCCTTCTGACTGCAGCATCCCCAAGGATCCTAGGGAGGAAATGCTCATCTTTTCCTTTGTGACACAATCAGGAGCCCAGTTCATCAGGCAACAATGCACTAACTCAGGGATTTTTACAGCTGCTAATTGCTGTATCACTGGAGCTTTTATACCCGACTGACCTGCCCCTCTGCTCAGAAGGGTTGTCATGGGGTCAGTTGCACATGGATATTCAGACTGACATGCACTTATATTTTAACAGAGTTGGAAAAAAACCAGAATTTATTTTTCTACTGGCTACTTTTAAATAATGACAAAGCATTTACTGACTTCCAGTCAGAACACACTTCATTACATTGACATGAGACTGTTCCAGTCTTTTTTTGCTTGTAGCCTGGCCAGTTACACTGTTCACTGCTCATTCTAATTTTACATTCTAGTTTGCTGAGCAGCAGCTTTCTCAAATGCCAAGGAGAACATCTGTCTTCTCTCCATCACAAAGACAGACACAAAGGCATCTGTCAACATGAAGCTGTGTCAGCCACATGCCTGCTACATTTAATAGTCAAAAAAGCTGCTTATCTTAAGGCTGTTTGCTCAGTTTGGGCAAATACTTTGCAAGCACAGCACTCCTGACTGTGCTCTCCTCGTTGTGGTGGAATCAGTGGTAACTTTTTTAACCCAGGGAAACTCAAAACTCAAATCTCCTGCTTCCTGAAATAGTAAAATAATGTGGGTCTTGTTGTATTAACAACATGTGGCTTGTGAGTTCAAGTACATACATGATATACCCTTGCAGTTATATTAGTTTTAGTTAGTTAAAATGAAGTATAAAAAATACCAGATTTTTTTGCTTTCAGGAAAAAAAAAGCTTCAACTAGTTTTAAAGAAAAGTTCCCAGCCTAAGACCAAACCTTTGCTTTTCACCAATCCACTGTAGTATCTTAATTTCTTTGTTCTTTTGAGAGGGAAGTCGGGATGAAAAGAATGGGAAGAACTAACAATACCTAGAGATTAAAGCAAGGGCCTCTCCTTTTCCTTCCAAGCTGGAAGCTCCTGCTAAGGCTACAGAAAATCTCAGATTTCACCACTTCAGAAGGAAATGCATGGATTCAGGTACCACAGGCAATGCAGCACTGCTAAGGGGTTTACAAGCAGCAGCAGAATCCTTTTCCTTTCAATGACATAACTTTCTTTAACTTAATGCTACTTTTATTCCTCAAACATTTCCTCATGGCATTAACAGTTACTGATGTGGTTCTGGCTGCTGGAGCTTGTTCTGTTTAATATCCTGATACAAACACACCTGTTCAGAAAACAAAACCACAGTGTCAGAAAGCAGAGTTAAGAACACTTTAAATGAGGCTTTACCTCTAGACCCTCCTGGCAGAGAAGATGTCACCAATATCACCCTGGCTTCAGTGGTGAAGACCCCAGGTGAAAACCTCCTGCCACCAACCTGCCTTCTCCAACCAATCACAGTGCTGGAAAGAAACCAAGTAAAGATTATGATTGTTTCTTCTCATTAATCAGAATTACTAAAAGTAGTATCATCCCCTGTTGTGAAGGTCTTTTTTTGTCTGATTGGTAACCTTTTGTCACTTGTCTCTCCTTCCTGGTGGTTCCCATACCTCCCCCAGGAATCTGAAAATCAAGATTAAAAGGTTTTTCTTACCCTGCAGGGCCAATTTAATAAAGTAACAACTGGAAACAGTAAAGCTGTTTCTTAAAAAGTCAGCAACATTCTCATTTTGTCCCCTGAAAGGCAGGCATAGCTATCTACATCATTTACCCTTTGCTTTGCCTTGATGCAGAACTAGCTAGTCCAGAGGAAAATAACATATTAAGAGCACACAAGATGTTTTCTTATAGAACAGAATCATAGAATGGTTCAGGTTGGAAGGGACCTTAAAGATCATCAGGTTTCAACCCCCCTGCATGGGCAGGGACCCCTCACAAGCCCCATCCAACCTGCCCTTGAACACCTCCAGGGATGGGGCAGCCACAACCTCCCTGGGCAACCTGTTCTAGTGCCTTCCTACCCTCACGGTGAAGAATTTCTTCCTGATGTCTCACGTAAATCTCCCCTCTTTCAGTTTAAAACCATCACCCCTCGTCCTATCGCTGCCCTTGCTGGTGAAAATCCCCTCCCCAGATTTCCTGGAGCCCCTTCAGGCACTGGAAGGTGCTCTAAGGTCTCCCTGGAGCCTTCTCTTCTCCAGGCTGAACACCCCAACTCTCCCAGCCTGGCTCCAGAGCAGAGCTGCTTTACTCTAATAAAGACATGGGTCCCTAAACACAGGCTAAGAACAGGGTTCAGAATGTTCAACCATACACATATAAAACAGACTTTCAGCTTTTAAAGACTGCACTGTAGATGTTGTCTGCAATGCAGTATTTCAGAGACCTTTGTTCTGAACTCTCTTATTTCATGCATTTGCTAATTCAGTTCTCAGCTTCTCTGGTCTTTACAGTGTCATGTCATGAGTTCAAATGTTGAATTTTCAGGTGGGCAAAAGAAGAAAAACCCACACCCTGCAAAGCCACCAGCAGACAGGACATGGTGGCATTCTAGGGCTCTTGTTTTAAAGATTTTCAAGGCAAGAAGAGATTTCCTCACAACAAAAGGCTCACGGTCTGTAATGTGAGTCAAGCTGTGACCTTTCAGGATGATGCACAATCAGCAGCAGTAACTCAAATGGTGACTTTGCTGACATGTCTGTAACTTCAGTGATTAATCCAACAAATAAACAATTTCTGCTTGGAAATACAGGAAAGAGGAGTGTGGGATTCTCCTCCTGCTCTGCTCTGTTAGAGCTGAACTCTGGAGGCAGTTTTGGTCCTACCAATTCTCACAGGAAATGTGAGAAATGCTTGCGCAAAGGCTGAGGATTCAAGTCAATAGCAGATCCACCCATAATACATCATTAAAGAAAGAGAAACTAATGAAGGCAAGAAGAAATATTCTACTATTTGTGTGAAAAGTTTTGTCCTTTGAACAGTTGCCCCCTGACAGATCCCACCATCTCTCCATTCTGTCCTGTGACATATTCCCAGAGCGCATTATCTGCACTCTCTCCTAAGGGAAATGTTATTTGACCAGCAGAGCTAAACCTACCTCACACATCAATCCACTGCCTTCCTCCTCCTTGTCTTCTGCTGGACCTTTCCTTCTCCTCCAGCCACACAGAAGGTGGAGCCCTACAGTCTCTTGGCACAACCCTTGTGGCTGGCTGCAACCACAGCAACCTGCCATGAAGTGCCCTAAGGCTGGTACAAAACTAGAGTAACTTACCAGTGACTGTGAAAGTCAAGTCTGCCCAAGGCTCCAGAATCTCCAACTCTAGACATAGTCCTTTGAACTCACTAAATGACAAAATAACTTCTTCCCTCAAGCTATTAATAGCATAGAAATCTATGGTCAGAATGCTGATTTCCAGAGCTCAACAAAAAGAAAACTGTGAGTGTCTCCAATTTGATCAGCTGCCCAGAATGTAACATCTAACACTGGTATACAGAGGAAATAAGGCACCAGAGCTGCCAAAAGTGTGATCTTGCTACTAGAGAACTGACAGGATTTGGACTTCAGGGCTTCTTTACACTACTCCATAGCCAATGAAAAATTGTATTTTGCCTTTATAGTATTGAGGAAAGGACACAGAGCTCTGCTTTTATAGTACTTGCACAATCCCAGCTGATTTGTTTGCTGTTTGTGCTGCACAGATACCAGGGCACCATGAACAGAACAATACCCAAGGGTTTCAGGGACCAGAAAGCTTTCTTGCCATGCAGTTCTGTTGCTTCTACCTTGCATGAACCATTTAAAAAATCAATCATTTCATGGTTTCACTACCCTGGTAAGGTAGTAAAACTCGTATCTCATCACAACTGTGTTACATATTCATGAGCTCACTGAAATCACTGTAGGAGAAAACATTTCACTTGAATTGCTCAGAAGCAAAATTAAAATCAGGTTATTATAAACAACCACGTTTGGAATTAATTCTGTTCTTGAGCCATTTAGCTGCACATTTTCAAGTCTTTCTACACAACCACAAAACAGATGTGCTCATTTTTAAATTAAAGAAAAAAGAAAACAGATTCTTGGGAACTGAAGGAACACAAAACAAAAACCCCCAGTGTTAGGAGACCAGCTGCTACATTTTGAGAGTTGAGAAAGCTATTATCTACCCAGCTAGTCAGACTGATGGAAAGGAAAGATTCTCTCCTCAGGAAACCTCCATTGCTGAGCTTTGCAGCCCTGATATGGGAATCAGCTGCACTGTAGCCTCAAAACAAAACACTCCAAGAACTTCCACACAGGATGGTGTTTAGGGAGCACAGGGAACACTCACTAAGGTACAGCCTCACATCATGAAGCTTCCAGATATATATATTTTATTATTTTTTTTTTGCTTGTGGGTGAGAAGTCCACTTAAGCAAATATACTGGTCCAATTCATCTGTGGGTACCATTTAAGATGTTCCTCTCCTTCCTGAGAGCACTAGAAAAGTTGGGTGACAAAAGAGAGGCAGCACTTAATTTCTGCAAGACAGTGAAAGGGAGAAGCAGAAAGCTGGCTGCCTGACCTCTGCTCCCTGTGATCCTTTGACACTTTATAGCCAGAGCAACCTCATAGGAAGCCCCAAAACAGAACAAAAGTGATGCTAAACCTCAGAAGGACTTCCCACAGATAGATAGGCCCTGTCAGTAGCCAAGGCAATGAAGTGAAGCTCTCAGGAGGAATGTAAACTACTTAAAAGGAAAGGACAATACCTCTGATGGGAGAGATTCCAAGCATCCTTCATCCATGGCTTCTAAAGCCTCAAAGTGAAAGCCAATCTCTTTACAGCTGTCTCTCATGGCTCTTTTCCTGGTTCCTCTTCTTCTGGCACTTTTCTTCTGCCCCTTCATATTTCCAGCCTAGAATGAAAACAGGGGAAGGAACTAAAATATTAGCATGGTAGGAGAAAAGAATTACTGGAACATCATTACAACAGAGATTTGGGGCAGTGGGCAATGATTTCAAAGGATTCTAGTTTATTTGCTCTTCTCTCATAGCTGAAGTTTCTTTGCTGTTTTTTAAGGTAAGTGATTGTACATATGAAGCTAGATTTATTTTGTACTTTATTTGCAAGAAGTTTAACTGGGGAAAACAGCCAATGACCACATTGTGAAAGTTTAGTAAAGCACCAAAATGCCATTAGCACAAATTAGAGCTCATGGCAACTTACTTAAACCACGGACTTGGTTTATGAACAGTTTCTCTGTATTTCACTCAGGAAACAGTCAAAAAACCGTGTTTCTTTTTCTCTCTCTGTCCTCTGGAGTACATTTATAATATATGATCACAACCAATCAAGAAATGTTAGTTAAGAAAGAAAATGGAAAAGTCTAAGTCCAATTCTTACCTTGGATCTCCATTTTAAGGTCTATTCTTACTTCTTAATTCCTCAGTTCCATTACCAAAGTCCATGCACACCTTCCTTTTGCAAATGAATGCAAAGCTTTTGTTCAAGGGGACAGAAACTCTCCATAGCAGTGCAGGCCTTGGAGAGCAGAACCAATGTGACTTGTAACCACTCTCAGGCTGGATTGTGAAGTTGTATCACCTGGATTTCCAACTATGCCAACAACCTGAGCTTGATGTGGAGCTCAACCCCTTTGAGAGTCAATGCACTTACTGTGAACCAAACAGTTCAGCTTCCAGCAGTCAGATTGACAACAACAAACATGAGCCTCAAAACCACAAACTCATTTTTAAAAAGTGCACTCAGCTGACTTTTTCCTTTTCTGTATTGCTTTTCTACATGAATAACAAAGATCTTTTGTGACTTCTCACTGTTCTAGCTAATTTGTTACAGAAAACATGATGCTCAACCTGGTAAGCACATTTTCCAGTACACACACGCAAGAAGGAGCAAAAATGCAACAACAAGCATTTAAAAGTTAACAACAGGTTTATTTAATCTTCTTTTACACACAAGAACTTTTAAAATACATGCTTAATGTAAGATTGTCTTTACATTGGAAATCAGACTCCTTTTAGAATTCCAAAACCCAGTTTAAGACATCATCAAAGTTGAGTTTAGAGCATCCAAAAATTCAGGTAAATCAATTCCATTAACCACATCTGAACTCCTTGTCCAAACTGATTAAATTAAAAGGCATTAGTAGACAATGCTGACATGAGATACACCTGTATCCTCTGTAATACCTGTCCTATTCCATGGCATATCTGATGCAATCAAGGCTAGTCTTGCTGTACCAGGCACTTACTCAGCAAAAGAGACCCCACCAAACCAAGCTCAGAGACCAGAGGGGAGGTGGAGATGGTGTGACTGCCCTTGGTTTCACTGGAGATACAGCCCAGGGGCTCTGCCTCAATCCAGCTTTCCATGTCTATGACTATTATGGAGAGGTCAAAGTTGCTCTAAATAAGTGTTTTTAAAAATCACAGTAACTAATCTTATTAATCCCAAAACTGTGAAAGCTGGAACACAACATTTTGGCTTAGAAAATTTCTGAAGTCACAATCACCTCCTATTATAGCATAACAAAATAATTTAAAACCAGTAATTTGGTCATCTTGTGAAACAACATTCTGCTGCATGTCCTTGTGGCATGAGTGTCAGCCCCTCCTGACACTCAAGTGACATTTAAATCACTTTCTTTTCCATCTTTTTCCAATACCTCAGCTCAGCAGTACTTTGTTACCCTGCCTTCCTGGCTGATTATTAAGCACTGCTTGTCTTGATGTTATCTATCAGAATCTCTTAATGACATTTCCAAATACTAATAACAGGAAGCTAAATTGCCAGTGACAGGGAACTGCTGAACACAACAGTATTTGGCTTGCTCCCTGCTTCTCCCAGTGAATGGCTGCAAAGAAGCCTCTCAGGTTTGCAATGTCTGGCTGGTGAACTGCTGAACTGCTCCTCACCCAAACACAGCCAGGGAGGCAGTGACACCTCAGGGATGCTGAGAGCACAGAAGTGTGGTGGGCAGCTGGTGAGCATGACCTGGCTGTGAACACAGCTCAGCTGCTGCCTTGCAGGGCTCAGCATGTATAGCTCACTACTTCCTCACTACTGCCCTAGAGACAATCACATATACTGCCTCACTGCAGGCAAGAGACATGTAATAGCCAACATTTTAATAAGGAAAAAATTGTCCTTATGTCTGTGGGACTGAATAAATGTCATGTCATTACATTTATACCATCTATCATCCCAAAGAATTCCAATTTAGTACCAATAAGGATATCCAACTACTGCTCTAACAGCTCTTGGCTGGGACTTGAGTAGAGAGGTTTTCATTAAAAGCATGTATGACCCCAGCACAAAGGTCATTTAGAAAATGAAGGATCCAGGGGAGGCTGAACAGCAACTTTAGGAAGGTTCCCACCTTCCTAAATTGAGTCCTAAAGGATGAAATAAATTTAAATTACATATATATATACGTATATATATATATAAAACCAGAAGCTTTTTTACAGAGGCTTTTTTTAGGACTTTGGTCTAGTGTGTCATCTGAAAAATAACTACAATTATGTGGTTCTTAAGAGTGCCAAGGTTTGACCTGGGCTAACATAACTGGAAGACAGACCATTCATTATCTATGGCAGTCACTGCTACCACCTCCCTGAACACATGGGCTTTCTTTGAGCTGTCCTTCAAAGAGCAGCCAGGATGGCACTGCTCAGGGAGGACCTGTCCAACTAAAGCATGACCAAAAGCCTGCACCTCAAGTCTGAGCTGCCCTGACACCTCTGGAGCCCCAGACTGCTGCTCCTTGAACAAAAGGACAGGGATCCTTTTACTCACAACAATAAATACATGCAAGACTTTTATAGCCAGCCCATGAATACATAACCTAGACAGACACTCAGCCTGTCACATTCCTTTGATGCCAAGAATTCCTGGCGTTACTTTTCACAGCAGTTTGACAGCCAGCTCCTGCAGTGACATCACTGGGGTTCTGTCCTGGGAAGAAAAGCCCAGGCAGGCTGCCCTGCCCCTGGAGCAAACCTACCTGCTGCAGCCACTGCTCCCAGGCAGGGCAGCAAACTTCCCTCTGGCTCCTCCTGTTCCACCCATGTATTTATGCAGCATGATCATTGAAAAGTATCCACTGGAGGGAAGGAAACACTGAAATCTACCCTCAATCTCCTGTGCTGCTGACCCATTAAAACTGCCCAATAGCAGTGAAAAGACATTTTCTTTTGTTTGCATTTACTTACAAAATAATAATGGAAAATGATGCTCAAGCCTTTTCCTTCCCCCCTCCCCTCCAGCTCAGGAGGGAATGACAAATGCTTTACAATAACGGAACCTCTGTAAGACCTAATTACAACTATTTCATTCATAAACAGCCTGTGCAGAAATGTAGACCTCCTGTTTCAACTAAACTTCAATATTGGTGATTTCAGCAACTCAAAAGGATCAAACACATGCAGTGTGGTTACTTAAAATGGCCAGGCTGCCTTAAGATAATTAAAACCCCTCATCCTCTTCCCCTCTTAAAAAAAACCAACAAACAAAAACCCTCAAAACAAAGCTGCAAGTATTAAAAGAAAACCCAACAGTCCCTATTTAGGAAACAGGCAATTCAAACAAGTGATGTCATTGCATTTACACGCTGACTGAGTCACAGGTTCCTGAGGAAGTGGTAACACCTACAGAATTACTGTATAAAAGTCAGACTTTGAAGCATAAAATGAAAATAAAGACACTTAAAGACAAAGCAAAACCTCCAAGCCAAACCATACCTACTTTATAGACTTCCTTGCCTCTTACACTAATTTGAAAGAAGGCTGTCATGAGAAAGTAATTAATGTTTCTTGTTCATCCCCATTCCTCCCTTACCAGCAAGGGAAGGAGCACTGAGGGTGGGGAGGAGATATCCCTGGGGAGAGAAAAAGGCCAGGGGGGGAAGGACTAGCTGTTGCAAACGCATTCAGAGTGGGCCAGACTTGGAACCTCCAAGGCCCTTGTCCTTCTTCCAGGCCTATTGACATGATGTGGAAACAATTTAGCAGCATTTCTTCACACAGTTTTAGCCTGTACTGGTTTTGATTTAGGAAGTACAATCATTCCAGAAAAGAGAGGCTGCACTTCAAGTGCCCCGGGCGGCTGCGGCACCGCCTGGCAGGGACGCGCCCGCTGCTGGGGGGGCTGCAGACCTGGGGCCAAAGGGGAAACTGAGAAAAACACTACTGGCCTCCTCCATAGGAATGGAACCAGAGTAATGCTTCTCCTTTCTTATTTATATAGTGCTTAGTAGCAATGCTGTGCTTTTGAGCAACCTGCTCTAGTGGGAGGTGCCTCTGTCCATGCAGGGGGGTTGGATCTTGACTAGTTTGAAGGTCCCTTCCCCCCAGGTCATTCAATGATTCTGTATTTCACTAACACCAAACAATGAATCATTCTGCTGAGATCTTACAAAAATCAGATGTCCTGATGCCAAAAACCAAACTGAAGTTACACACAAGCTGAAATTTTTGGATGCTGAAAGACTACTGAAACAGCAATCCACAGCCAAGGAATGTCAGAACAGAAAAGTGACTGTATGGGAAAGAAGTGGCAAAGAATACTTTTTTTTTTTTTAAATTATGCTTTTGATTTGCAGCAGTACAACACTACAAGCATGTTTCTGCCTTTTCCTCTTAGCCTACTAAAATATTTTGTTAAGAAGTAATTTGAAATTATTAGCATTTAAAATGAAATGCACGTGTGCATGTGACCTTTGGTTCCAGAGGCAGAGTCCATTGTACTTTATATCAATGTCCTATATAAACATCTATTCTAAGAACAAGAGGAAACAGGCATTTAGACTGCTACAGTAGATGGAAAGACAGTGTGTACTCCATCCAGGCAGGAAACAGGACATGTTTGTTTTAGAACTCTTGACTGCCCCTTTCTATCCTCAAGCCCAAGGAAGTGCCTGCAAGGAGGTACAATGGCAAGGGAGTAGTGGCCTGACTGAACAGAAAGGAACCATGGTGTTTTACTTGCAAAGGTCAGACTAACAGCCCATGGGTTCTGAACATCTTTTCAGAGAATGTTCTAAATAATTACACCAGATTTGAAAAAAAAAAGATAAAAATGCTATGGTTAAATTGGAACAGGCAGATAATACTGTCAGTTGTTGTGGGCAACAAATAGAACTTGAAATTACAGATGGTTGGAATACTCATCTGCATCCTTATCCTGTGGTGAGATCATTCAAACTGGGAAATTAGGTGCAAAAACTGCTGCCCCAAGATACAGAATACCTGGAGGTACTTCCCATCATTGCTGCTCCAGCTCATTGCTACTTACTCTTCAGGGAGCAGCTTCAGTTTCCCTTCCACCACACCAATTTCCTAGGCCAGGCTCAAATGATCCTCAAGTGACTCACTCAAAACTCTTCACTATAAACTGGACAAAACACCAGTCAAAGACTGCTGGGAGGCTACAGGTTGCTGGATTTCAGCTGCTGTACTGAGGAGAAAGGTGTCTATAAATTAGCCCAAGCCACAGCCTATTTTGGTTAACACTACATGACTTCAAACAGGAGTCAACAATACTCCAACAAAACAATGGGTCAGAGCAACAGCCCGACCTGGGATAACTGAGAATGAAAACCACAGACATTCTCTGCCAAGTACATATATCCAATTTCCATACAATTTACAGTTGAGGAATTAAATAAAAGTTTAAGAAAAAAAAGAAGGGAGTATCAACCTCTCTGTGTCAACCTGCCAAGTGCTGCACAGGAAAAAAAAATAACTTTTTAAAAAAGATTAATGGCTGGAGTGGTAATGGACAGGGAAAGATTGTATTAATTTCAAACCTAAAGCATTACCTGTGTGGTGTCACAGTATTTTTAGTTACTCTTAGGGTCTGGAGAAAGTCCAGGCAGCTGCAAGGGAAAAAGAGCTGGAACTGAAGCGGGACAGGTAGGCAGGTTTTTCATAGGTTAGGAATTTACACATGGCCAGACTGGGATAGTCCAAAATCCTTCCAGTGTAGTATTTCTGTCTTTTATGACAGTTAATCCAGGTGCTCTAAGAGAGAAAAGGTGCACAAAATCCTCCTGAAGGGAAGTTTCATTTTGGCAGGATACACGTGAGCACAGCTGAAAATAAATTATTATTTAAAAAAAAACCCCAGGAATTCATGAAGTCATGTCAAAAGATGCAGTAAAAAATCCTAACAGGCTTGGGATATCTTCCAGGCTATTTTTCTTAGGAAGTCTGCTAAAGTTTACCATGCTGCAAATATTTCTTTATGGCTCTCTTTGGAAAATAAATGCTTATTTGTTTTTACGAATAGTATTACATGATTATTTTAAAAAAAAAAAAAGAAACAAAACTAAAAAATCTGGTACAAAAATTTGGAAAAGCAGCAAGTTAAACCCCCACCATTTAGCTCTTCGTGCTCTTTTCTGCTTTTGTGTGCTCTCAGTGCCGAGTTCCAGCACAGCAAACACTGCACCAGTGGCAGCAGAAGGGGTACCTGTGCTGGGCTGGCACTGCAGAACAGCTGGAAGAACAACAAAAAAGGCTGACTGTGTGTTAGCTTGTAACATACTCATTTTTGGAAGAGTGTGAGCTATCTGCCTAATCCCAGCAGAAGAGAGTTAGGGCTCTCCTTGAACTCTTAGGATATTATTATATCCTGCAAACGAACTGAGGCAAAATATCCTAATGGATTCTGTCATGGCTTGTAATCACAGAATGGTCAGGACTGGAAGGGACCTCTGGAGACCATCGAGACCAACCCCTCTGTCAGAGAAGGATCATCTGGGGCAGGTCACACAGAAACGCATCCAGGCAGGTCTTGAACATCTCCTGCCAAGGACTCCACAACCTCTCTGGGCAGCCTGTCCCAGGGCTCTGTCACCCTCACAGTAAAGAAGTTCTTCCGCATGTTGAGGTGGAACCTCCTGTGACTCAGTGTGTGCCCATTGCCCTCGTCCTACCACAGGGCACCAGTGAAAAGAGATTGGCCCCTCCTTCTTGACATCCACCCTTCAGATACTTAGCTATATTAATAAAGTCCCCTCTTAGTCTTGTCTTCTCCAGACTAAACAGTCCCAGTTCTCTCAGCCTTTCCTCATAAGTCAGGTGTTTCAGTCCCTTAACCATCCTCATAGCCTCCACTGGACTTTCTTCAGAATAGCCCTGTCTCTCTGGAACTGGGAAGCCCAGAATTGGACACAATACTCCAGATGTGGTCTCACTAGGGCAGAATGACCTTCCTCAACCCACTGGACACACACCCTGTAATAAACAGACAGAGCTTTTCTTGATCAAGAGCTGGTATCAGAAGCTTAGTGACCTTTTCACATGACTGCCATTAAGAAGAAGCTTGTAGACAATCACAGCTCCACAATCTCACTGGCTTTATGATTTGGCTTAAAAAAGAGGAAGAAAACTCAAAGAAAAGTTGGGAGCTAGGTTAACTCTTCATGGCCACACAGTGACGACACCAAATTAAAACTCTAGTCAGTAAAAGCATGAAAGCAAAACAGAAGCTATTATTCCATGAGTTTCCACCATAATCAAGCACAGGAATTATATCAACAGCTCTCCATTGACATCTGTGGTCTTCTAACAGATGACCCCCCAGATGTGATATGCAGGTGCCTTCTGGGAGATACATTCCCACTCACGCTACCACATAATGCCATAACATTTCTGTTTCACAGTTCAGGAAGATGGGAAGGTTCCTCTGAGGCTGCTCATTCCCTCCTCCCAACAGATTTGGTTTATACCTGAAAAGCAACAGTAGCTGCTGGGTTCCGTAATGAAAGGGTGAGTCTGGGCTCTTCACTGATGGGGTCATGGCAGCACAAATAAAATTTAAATCCTACCTCCTTTATGAAGGAAGGTAGTTTAGCTTCTCCCATTAAATATAAACAGCAATAACTGGAGCTGAGGAGTCTGCCAAAATCCTCATCCTGTGCATACAATCCAGTAAATAAATCCACTTATCTGTTATTAGTATTTTAATGGATTCTCATGATTTCTCGCTCAGTATATGCCTAGAAATTGAGTAAAAGCAAAATAAGAACAACTCTGGTCTGCAAGGAGAAAGAAAACAACATTATAGTTAGACAGCGGAAGTTATTCCAAGTCAAACCAAAGCGTTTCTGAGCATAAAAGACATCTGGGAAGCATATGTACAGGAAACAGCTCAGCCTGAGAGAGCTGTTGGGTACTGAAATTACAGAGGTAAGGAAACATTGTATTAACCCTGAGTTTTGAACCTTTCCAGCCTTTATACTTCTGCAGTTACATGGATACTTTCAATACAAAGCTACAATGTAACTTTATCAGGAGAAGCAGATTTTCAGATATTTAAAATAGTTATTAACATTTATCAGGTTTCAGGAAGAAGTCCAGTTTTCAAGGTTTATATAACCAATAACTGAAGAGAGACTCTTACACTCCACAGTCAGCAGCTCCAAATGATAAAAATGCAGATCACTCCCTTCAAACTGCCCTGGTACTGACTCACGACTCCGGGTAACAAAATGGAGGTCATTTGAGCTCACAACTAACTATGTACATTAACAAACTGGTTAAACTATGTACATTAACAAACTGGTTTAAAATGGACATGGCATGTTATCTATCTTATTGTTCACTGCCTGACCACCAAAAGATCAGTTTCCTATGATTACTAGTCTGTCAAAAATATATTTGGTTAATATATATATATATATATATTACATTACAGTGAAGTTAGCTAAACAAGACATTCCCTTAAGGATACTTGAGAAATTACATAAATGCAATTAATATTATAGTTAAAATAAATAGAAATTACAGCTATTTTAGACAGTTGATCCAAACCTCAGCATGTTGCAGTCAATATTCTTTTATGAACAGAATTGGGGACTTAGAGATTATACCCTTCCTTTTAGGTAAAACTGACCTGACTGAACTTCTTCTGCTGCAGCGTAAGAGAGAAGCTGTGAAATTATCTACTTAGAGCTTGTGTTAAGGACGGAACTAAAATTATTGCATTGACCAACTATTTTTAATAATATATATGACAAATAAAAACTGGCAGATAAAGTGATTTGCATTTCTTCTTAGTGAGTTAGCCCAGAATCCCCCCAACATAAAGCCATAAAAGGGATTACAAATACACTTTTAAAACACATTCTGAGGTTAAACCCACCAGATTCACTTCTAATTTTGTAATACTGTACGTTGATAAATTACAAATCAATTCTTCTCAAGTTATCTTTTAAACTCCAGGATTCTCAAACTACTGTTTGTGCTCAGCCATGATCTCTGAAGCCATTTCTGATGCTGCAAAAAATGAAAAACTTAAAATCCAACCCAAATGAAAATGAGAATTGGCCTTTTTCAACACCTGTGAAATACTGCCTGACAGCATCCAAGAACAGCAAAGTTAGAGAACCAATTTCTTACTTCTGTAAAGCATTTCACCACAGGTTCTGACTGAACCAATGATCCTTCCCCCAAAGCAACTTCTACTATGTAACAGTCTTCCCTAAGCTTCAGGGCAATCTAATGATACCAACACACTTTGGTCCTTCCTCTGTAAATGTAAGTCAAACCAGGTTTTTTTCCATAGCATGGAATGATGAGACCTTTACAGAGAATAACACCTCCATTGACACAGGCCAGAACAGTCATAATACAACAAAGAAAAGGTAACAAATTGTCCTATAAATATGTATTTGGAAGCAGCAAGCAATGTGGTGAAGGCAGTAGATGTAGGTTCTTGCCTACTCTTGCCCTCCTTTAAAGATGCAGTTTAACTCCCAAGAGCAGAATATTCTCAATCTTAAAAACACATTACAACTTAAAGGGTGCAAATCTGACAAAGATGAAAAAAAGACATTTAGACATGCTGCCTGCAAGTGTCCACTGACAGGCAAAATAAAAAGAGGTACAAATTAACCACCAAAGTTTCCTTAAGCAGTGTATTTTATATCTAAGCCACATTAAGAAACTACAAAAAAAAAAAAAAAGGAAGACAACGTTTAAACAGAACCACATTGCTTTAGTTATTTACATAATAACATGAAAATGTGGAGTTATATCCATAACAGACTGTTATTAATGTGAAGATACTGTCAAAATGTGGATTATATTTGTTTGTGTTTGTAGCAGTCAGAAGGGGAAAGCAATCATTAACTTGTCAAAGAAGAGACAAAAGGCAGAGCTGCAGCCCAAAGTAGGTCATCTTCCACCTCATTCAGCCCTGCTTCAGACTGTTTCATCATCACTCATGTCCCAGATCTGCAACAAAAAAGGAAGTGTAATTTTAGTTTGTGGACTTCAAATATGCTTTTAATATACCTTTATAAAATCAGTATTACTATCGAAAAGGAGAAATAAATTGGCTAGCACCAATGGAGCTTTATATAAGATTCACTATTTTCTCTTCTGTTAACAACCTATTCATTATTTTTAATTTTGGGGGTATTTTTTAGCATATCCTTTGCAGCTTTTGTTCCTAAACTATCCGTTTGGTTATTTGCTATTTATTATCATTTACAGTAAACCGTAGACCAAAACCCAGACATTTTGTTTTGGTTTGCTGACTCACTGGCACATACTTCATCTGGATAATAACTTCTAATAAACAGCATACTTCACTAAACACTGCAGACAATTTGCAAGAGGTTCATGAAGAACTAATTGTTCTCCAAGACTTCATCTTGCACTCTAACATTAGATCTCATAAACAGCAGCATAAAGATGAAAAGTTAGATGGAAATTTGTACTTTCCTACTGTTTAAAGAAAATTTAAAACTACACAGATGTTTTCTGCAGTACAATATAATTGCACATTTACTTTGCTGCTTGGCCCAGTTCAGTAAGTGGCTGTAGATGGGGAGAGGACAAAAGTATTTTCACTGAACGTTAAGAAATCTGGTACCCTGCTGGATATATTACAGTGAGTGTTACACATTCATGCCCATTCCCAAGGAGCAGAATGGATGGTCTGAGGAAAAATACAGGGATTTGCGAGCATGACTACATAGTGAAGGGCAGGGGAGAAAACATATTCTGAATATACACTACAAGCCTCTTCTTCCAGAGAAACAGGGATTTTCTTAAAAGGTTTTGAATGATTTTTTGGAGGTTTAGCTCATGGCAAATAGCCTCTTTGGCAAGGCCTGCAGTAGCTTGGGATCAGGACTAACACGGGTAGTCAGCTTTGAGATGGATTTAATATTATCATAATATCGGTTTTATAATATACAAAACTTCATCTCTGACTTGGAGCATTTCAAACTTGCCTAAACTAGCAGCAACACTGCTGGAATAGCATAACAAGCCTCTTTGATTACAAGACCAAGGATGCCATTTCCATGGCACGCAGCACTTGCAACAGAGTCCCTCCCTGACCATGACCTAACGCAAAAGGAGAAGCACAAGGCCTTGTCCCTCTGCAAAAGGGAAAATTCAGCTCATTTGTTCTAAAACATAACTTGTCTGTTGGCATAAAGTAGCCCACTGGGTTATTTTCTCATTTTACATCTTGACCACTAAAATCTATCTATCTAAAGAAACCAAACTGCAATGGGGCAGTGCTCACTGCTGCACTGTCTGACATGTGCATTAGTGTTGGGCAAATAAAAAATACAAACAACCCCATTTTCTATACAGGCAGCAATGAATATTGATCTATAGCTCTCATAAACCTGTTCACAACAACACGTACCATTTCTGGAATCTGAAAACATTCTGAAAAACGTTCCAGCCTCAGAAAACTTGTACTTGAAGAAAATTCAACCTCTCTATGCAGTGCTACAAGCTGTGTAAAATTTAAACTCTGAATGGCAACATTTTCTCAATTCCTAGAAGCGCTGCAAAATGGTGGTGTAAATCCTTATGGAAAATACTGAAGGAACAGTTTGTTTACAAAAGGAAAAAAGAGTTTTCATCCTGCCCTAGATGAGCAGCTTGGAGCTTGCCAAGGCAAACACAAATGTCCAGCTCACCAGTCAGGGTCAAGGATGTGGAAAATAAATACAAAAAACAAAATCTTTAAATAGAGTTTATGGTATGATTCAAGTTGGCCAAAAGCAAGAAATGCAAAGTTCAGACTGATAGTCTATCTTTGTCTAACCCACTCTCATCTTTTAAAACAAAGCCCATAGACCGTAACCCTCACAAACATACCTCTCTGTCAAAACAGCACAAGAAATCCTTTTAAAACTGCACCAATAAGGTGATTACAAGACAAAAGTGAAAGAAGCCAACACACAGCCCTTAAAAAAGTAATCTTTATCTACTAAGCAGCTCTACTGGGAGTGCAGCCAGCTCCTCTGCTCTGTGCTTTCCCATCCTCTGTGCTGCTCTGAGCAGGGGGGTGAGAAGGCAAGTAGGCTCTCCCTTTTGATTGGTTGGTTTTACAGAGGAAGGCTGGCAGGGCTGCTGGTGACACTAGTCACTTGGTGATATGGAAATACTTCCATCCAGGAACTGGTGAGCTGTTCCCTAATTCTTGTAGAGCTGGGAGAGCCTTTTTGCTTTATTCGCCTAATGGGCGATGCTCGAACTGCTCCAACCAACAGCAGCTCCAGCAGCACTGGGATTCCCTTTGGTGGAAGGAAAGGGGAGAAAGCAGCTCTGTGTGTTTGGCTGTGACAGTGGAGGACAGGCAAGCCATGGAGGTGACTTGAAGACTAAGAGCACCAGAACCTACTCAGTAATGCAGGAAATACAGTTGTCTTAACAGGACAAAAGTGAAGTGAAAAGAATGACAAGTAAGTTCTCTCCTATCTGAAGTCCTCTTTTCCAGTACTCTTTTACCACAAATACTTGCAAAAAGACTCAAAGTGAAGTTCAGAGGTATTTAAACCACTCTGCAAACATCTTGGATTGAGGAGAATTCTTTTTAAACATCTGAAAAGTAGGTGATTATTTTACTTCCAGAAGAACAGACAGTTTTATAAAACAGTTTACACTTCATTTAACTATCAGAGCAGTCACACCAGCAGCACTGTGGGCTGCATCTCACTAAGGTTTCTACAGAACAAAGCAGTAGCACCTTAATAAATGGGACACAGAGGGGAGTGGAGACCATGAAACAAAAAGGGGAAGTTGAATACAAAGCCAACAATTGCGTGTTAACCTAAAGCAAATAGGCTACAGGATACCCTGCAAAATAAGCTGTGTTAAATGTCAATACTGATAGCTAAATTATAATAGAGTACAGGCTCCTACTTAATAACAATACACCTTTTCATGAAAAGACATTTAAACTACAGAGACTATGAGCACAGAAACTTCTGTTATTACTTAAAAAAAGTGAGACTTTTCAGAGCCGAAGAAATGAAATTAAGTAATGAAATGAAGAAAGCCATGAAAGCCAGTGTCTAAAATCACTGCCTCACCAAGAATCTGATCTCTAAAGCAAGCTCTGAATTTGGATTTTGTTTTCACTTCTCATCCATCCTGCAACACACCTGGCAAACCTAAAGGCAGCTACAGGCAATGGCAGAAGTCATCAGATAGGAAGGTAATAAACTAGCTGTCAAAACCAACCCAGTTTGTACAAATCTGGACAGATCATTGGAGTGCACCTGTTTCTGTAAAATCTGTGCTTTTATATTCACGCTTCTTTGTAGAGGTTCTTGAATTCCAGATGCAAATTCTGCCTATTCAAGATATGAGAAGAACTGATTTCTTGAAATAAAAAGTATTCTTTTCTTACATACCAGGAAGAATGGGGAAATACCCCCATGTGTTAACTGTTCCTGAGCCCCCAGTGACTGATTTTACAGTTCTAGGTTGCATGGTCAATAAATCCTACTGAACAGAGCTTTCTGCATTGCCTTTGTACAGCAGTAATACCTGGCACCTGACATTTAACTCCCTCAACAATGGCTCCAAAATTAGTGTTCAACTACTGAAGCAGGTAGGGGCTTTGCATCTTAGAATTCACATATGAAATTCAAATAGATAACTACTGTTGATCTTACAAAGAAACTTGCAATAAACGGACCCATAGGAGGTTTTTATAAGTTTATTGCCAGCATGGATCTGGCAGGACTTGCCACAAAAATGGCTACCTCATTAGGAGAGACAAAACAAACAAACAAACGACCCCCACAAATACTATTTTCTACACATGACTGAGATAAATTTACATACACATGTACCCAAAGACTCTGCTCAGAGAAACCTGGAATAGACCTATTATTCAAACCACAGTATTTACTACGTTATAAATGCTCCGAATAGGAGGAAGGGATAGTAAACAGTAAAATTCTAGAGGCAGAGGCAAGGGCTGAAAATGAGCCCTTACACCCATCACACAGCACAGCTGAGGAACACCACATGAGAACATGCAGCTTCCCAGATGCATCAGGGTTTATCATATACCTCAGTCTCTGAGTTAGAAATGTATGCTTACTCAGGAAATGTAAACGACTGGAAAAAAAGAATACATTCAAGCATGTGTTTAAATTTAAAGTAACTAAAATTCCCACTGCATTCTGATGAATAAACTGGCTGCTCATGGCTTGGAGAGACACACGCTCTGCTGGGTAAGAAGACACTGGCTGGACAAACCCAGAGAGTGGTGGTGAATGGAGTTAAATCCATCTGGTGGCCAGTCACAAGTGGGGTTCCTCAGGGAACCCCCTTCTTTTTAACAACTTTATCAATGATCTTGATGAGGAGATAGAAAGCACCCTCAGGAAGTTTGCAGATGACACCAAGTTGGAAAGGAGTGTTGATCTGCCTGAGGGTAGGAAGGCTCTACAGAGTGACTTGGACACACTAGATGTATGAGGTTCAACAAGGACAAGTTCCAGGTCCTGCACTTGGGCCACAACAACCCCACACAACGCTACAGGCTTGGGGAGAGTAGCTGAAATTGTCCAGCAAAAATGGACCTGGGAGTTCTGATTGATGAGTGGATGAATACGAGCCAGCAGTGTGCCCAGGTGGCCAAGAAGGCCAAGGGCATCCTGGCCTGTATTAATGTGGCAAGCAGGACCAGGGAGGTGATTGTACATCTGTATTCAGCTCTGGTGAGGCCACACCTCAAATAATGTGTCCAGTTTGGGGCACCTCAGCACAAGAAAGACATCAAGGTGCAGGAGGATGTCCAAAGAAGGGCAACAAAGCTGGTAAAGGACCTTGAGAACAAGTCTTATAAGAAGGGGCTGAGGGAACTGGGACTGCTTAGTCTGAAGAAAAGGAGACTGAGGGGAGAGCTCATCACCCTCTGCAACTACCTGGAAGGATGCTGTAAAGAGGTAGGGGCTGTTCTCTTCTCACAAGTAACTGCTGATAGAACAAGCGGGAATGACCTCAAGCTGAGCCAGGGGAGGCTGAGACTAGACATGAGGAAGAACTTTTTCACTGTAAGGGTTGTCAGACACTGGAACAGGCTGCCCAGGGAGGTGGTTGAGTCACCATCCCTGGAGGTGTTAAAAAGTTGTCTGGATGTGGTGCTTGGGGATACGGCTGAGTGTTGGACTTGGGAGAGTAGGGTTAATGGTTGGACTTGATCTTCAAGGTCTTTTTCAATCTAAGTGATTATGTGAAAATATTTTATAGCTATAAAATGTGAGCTTTTTGATAGATATTAGGTTAAACATGCTTTTGTTCTATGCTCTACCGGAGAGAAAACACACTAGAACTTCTGGCAGCCTCAATTACTTTACAAAATACGTATTTCTAAATATGCTTGTACTAGAAGTAAAATAGATATACAAGGCTGCATTAACACCCCTTGTGTGTCTTGTTCAGTATTCTTCTTGGTTCGCTGGCTGTAAGTTTGGGGAATGGCAACAGAAATCAAACTGCAACTTGAAATTCATTAAATGTCTGCCAGTTCTGACATGCAACTTTTTCAGACTCCATGGTATAGTCTGAGGGTTAATTATAAAGTTCAGCACCCTCCTTTCATCTCAGATACTTGATGCACAGTAAGCACTACCCTTCATCTTACTGAAACCAAAAAGACTTCCAGCGTTTTGCATATTCAACAATTCCTTCCCCATCCCCCTTTCCCACAGGAAAAGAAGCCACAAATGAACAAGCAACATGAATATTACACCCTACACTAACGTGAGCATTTAGCTTTGTTCAGAACTCATATCTGGCTGCATGTCAGAGCCTGCACAGTGCACTCTGCAGTATTTTCTTTGCTGTCTAAGAAACAAGGTAATGCACTTAAACAATGATCAGCTCTTGCTCCCAGTGGCAAGAGCTTAACCTACAACAGTCAACGTGGTTGCCCCACAACTATTCATCCAGCTCTCACCTAGCTGCTCTTCTACAACAGACTGCTATCTCTGCAGCAGGATACAGCTCATTTTTTTCAGAAGTGGCTGCTAACTCTCTCTAATTAAACTATTGCTAAAATAGATTTTGGCTAGAATCTATAGAATATACTACAGACTATCAGATACTACTATCAGGTATGTCTTACTTCAGCTGATACAGAAGTTACAAATTTAAGCACATGTAAGAAGAAATTAACCTTAAATAAAAAATAATCAAAACTAAGGATTAAAAAAACCTGCATTTATTTCTTCAAGCTGCCTCATTTAAATAGGAGGCAGGGAAAATGGTGGATCATTTCTCCAGATTCCCTGTATGCAATGGCCCTACCCTAGTAGGCTGACATGGCTGACAAGGGCCTGGCACCCCTAGGATGTACCCAAGTTTTTTTCCTTCATTGCCTTCACAACCTTTCCTGTCTGAACAGTTCACTATCCTGCAATAAAACTCACATCCATCAACTTCATACTTTTTTTTCAATGATGGCATCCCTGACTGATGTGTGGCCTCCCTTTATAGCCTTTTCAAAATTTTGTATTTTCAGCCCATAACTACAGCTTAAAATCTCAGTCCAAGGTCAGAAGGCATTCTCATTTGATCTCAACCAACAGCAACCCTTCTTCTTCAAGTTCCTCTTGCATGCTGTTCTTTTGAACATATGTATAATATGGAGTGGCCTCACTTTTCACACAAACAGCAAACATTACCCCTCCCAACATCACCCTACTGATTTCCATCTTGCCTGCTGCAGTATGTTTAAGAATCCCATCAGCACCTTACAGGACATGTCTTCTTTTTTCCTCTGATGCCCTCCATTCTATCAAGCTACACGTGTCTTGAATTTGATTTTCTATCCCTTTCCTGTTCAATTTTTGCACCCATTTTTATCTAGGACCTAGTATTCCAGGAGCCTGGGAATTTATACCTTCTTTGACCCACCTACAGCCAAGCTATTGTTGCAACAACTGGTCAATGCACAAATTCAGCAAGCTCAACAGCTTAGTTGACTCATGCACAAGAAAGCAGACCATTTTCTAAATACCTTCCATGATTGGCATCTGAAGACTCAAAATATTTAAAAGTTATATTTAAGAGCAAAACAAAAAAACAAGTAAACAAAGTATTTGTTTAGAGTGTAAACTTTAAGCTAAAGTCTAACAAGACTTGAGAAACTATTTTTAATATCCTTTCATAATATGTTCCAAACATATACAAATAGTAGCACTGGACAGTAATCAGTCCCTTCTGGTTTTATAGCTGTTTTCCAAGGTATTCATCAGATGAAAATGTTCATAAAAGTTCTTTTTTTTTTTTTTTTTCATGACTAACAGTTAATGAAACAATAGAGTAAAAGAAACAAATAAAAAAGCATACTAGGGTTTTTTTGGTATATGAATGCCTCAGACACATTTCCTTCCATTGTTTCTTGTTTCACAAGGAAAAAAAAAAAGCAAAACAGAGAAGCAAGTAAATACAAAATCAGCCTCTCTCCCTTCTAAAGGTGCTTTGGAGCTGAAAAAGCTGCTTTCCAGGGCACAGCACTTGAGCTTTTAAAATGATGTATACCTTAGAGGTTAGTTTCTACTATTAAGGCAGTTTCTACTGTTATATTCTTTTCCCCAGGCTCTTAAAAACTGAAAATAAACAAGAGTCAACACAAACAAACCACCCCCCAACTAAGCAGGTTTGATGATTGCCATTATCCTATTTTGTGTGTGATTTTAAACTTCATTTTACTACCACTAAATGGCAACTATCCAAACAGAACATGTGTTTGAATGAAGCTACAATTAATGCAAATACTGTCATAGCAATGACTAGATCTGATATGATCCTTTGAAATGAAAACAAAAACATTTGAGTGTATAGAAGCATACATTCAAATTCTATCATCTTTCTCCTTTCATGTGCCCGCATTTTACATTAAAATACAAATATGTCTAAGTCTATATTAATTACATTTCTAAATCCTACAAAATATTCACAATGTAGATGTAAACACACTTGTGTATTTTGTACAGGACTTGCAGAGGAAACCTAGATCATATATGTAAGTGGCTGTCTCCCAATAATTAACAGCATTTATACATCTGAGTCTGTGCCATTCCAACTACACAGACTTTATTTGTTTTGCTGTGAATCAATAGCTTGTTTTGTTCCACCACATCTTTTTAATTGACAGGTGATGCGTAACTGCTGTCTCAGACCAGCAGATTAGCTTTCAAGTCACACAGAATTAAACATCTGATAGTTACTGATCAAAACAGAGCAGCAGTTTAACTACACGAACTGTTCAACTGAATTCCAGAAACCAACAAGTCAGGAACAATACGTAGATTATAAAACACAATATGCAAGGAACACTCAGTGTACTAAAACGGGGTCACAATATCATGGGCTGAGATCGATTGGAAGACACCTCTGGAAATAATTTTGTCTGTTCCTTCCCTCAAAGTGGGGCCAACTAGGTCAGGCTGCTCAGGGTCTTGTCCTGCTGAGTTTTAAATATTTCTGAGATTTCACAGCCGCTTTAAGAACCCTGCTCCAGTGTTTCACTTTAGCTCCAAACATAAGATTAAATCATGTCTTGAAACAAGGATCATCTTTGTCCCATCAACCCACACCCATCACACATCCCTGAACAGACCCACCAGCCTCACATTGCTTCTTTATAGCAATGGTGGACACAGCAACACCTTCCTGGCATGAACACAATACTCATCATCATTGAATGGTTTAGGCTGGAAAGCACCCTAAAGATCATCCTGTTCCAACCCCCCTGCCATGGGCAGGGACACCTCCCACCAGCCCAGGTTGCTCCAAGCCCCATCCAACCTGCCCTTGAACACTGCCAGGGATGGGGCAGCCACAGCCTCCCTAGGCCAGTGTCTGCTTCCAATCTTTTCTGCAGCTTCAAGATGCTAAGTCATAAAGGTATAGTTCTATTCATCTAATAAACCAGATAACCATTACACTTAAAAGAAATTCAGACCATAACTAGATGGCTGGTCAGACAGGGGACACATTCCTGGATGGGTCTTCTGACAGCCTGTGTCAGCCATCTCACCACCCTTCATGGAAAGAGACATCTGGGGTGGAAGAGGGAACTAAGATGGATCTTTACAAACCATGCCACACAGGAAGTGAGACTGCCAAACATTATGAAGAACCTTCAGAACTGGAAAAATCTCCCTTTATTTTCAACCCCCCCCACTTCTACTAGTTAAAAAAAAGTCCACCCAAATCCTTGAAGTTGTATTGACCAATTAAAGTGCATCAACCACTTTCAGGTGAGACAGAGAATCCCATAACAATAAAAAAATGTTATCAGAAGGTCTCCTAACTCAGGTATGAGTCACTTTTCAACCCAACACCTAAGGCATTTTCTTGTTTGCTCAACCACACTCCACCTCCACAAAGTGTAGCTGGCGAAAAAAAACAAAATATGTATTATTCTGAATCATTCTGAAATTAATAATATGCATTCTCTTCAGCTCAATTCCCATTATCAGAAAATAATACTTGGCAGAAAAAACAGACACATTTCCCACATGGAGTTATGTCATCTACATGAACATTTTGGATACATCTGTAGTATAAACATATTTCCTCTAGTGCACTGTATATAACACATTAGTAACAGAAAACTTGAAAAGCAATCAAAATATTAATTCATTACAATTTTGATTTATCCACTGACCTCACTGATCTCATCATTGCTCCCATAGAGATACATGTGGTGTGTACACAACATTTCTATATTGTGGAGCAGGCATCAAGAAGTTAGGGAAAACTTTCCCCTCTTATGCAGAGTTAATGGTCATCATAGACTTAGAAACTAAAATGATTTCTGAAGACAGCAGCTGAAACTAAATGAATAAAGGAATATGACTTCCAATATTAAAGTAATAAATGATAAAGCAATAATCATATTAATTTAATGTTACACAGTTCAAAAGCACAACTAATAAAACAGATATGAAAGGTAGAGTTGTTCTAGGAATACAACAGGCAGATCAAGTTTATGGTTTAGTTGTACTAAACACCTATTTCTTTCAAATGGACAGGGAATTAACACAAAAAACTCAGGAACATCAGCAATACCAGATCTTTACAAGCACACTGTCTCACTCTCAAAGCATTTGCTGTGCCCATCCATTACACAAGTTTCTAAGTAAGAGAGCCTCAACTTCACTTGAAAACCTATGTAGTGATTCAGGAAACGGTTCTGAAACTACACATCCAACCCAGACTCAGCTGAGAACTTGTACAAGTGTCAGAGTTATTTTTATGGTAAGACTTCCATTCATATGGACAACTGAACAAACAAGAATTTTGATGATCCTGTGCAGAGATTTGGTGCTAGGAGGGTTGTGCATGACTCTGAGGGTTCTATGACTGTTTTCAAAATCGCTTTTGATTTTCTGACCACAGACTTTCAACATCTGCTGGAGTAACAGATTGTTTGCTAATACTTGTGTGTGTCCCAGCTCTCAACTCTCCTTATTTAATGTTCTCTTCTTTCCCCTTTATCTGTCCTTCTAGACCTGCTTCAACAAGAGTTGAAACCCACTTGCTGTCCATTTAGGCTTTTTCATTCCCAGAATGCAGGCAAAAAGCAATGTCTGAGGAAGCTCCTGGTGGTAGGTGAATGTTATTTCCACCTGGTGGCACAAAACTGTTAGAAGATGGCATGTCCATGCCAAGTGAGTTGTTTCTCTGAGTGCAACAAATTGTTCACCAACTCAAAATCAAACCCATGCTGTTGCACTTCATTATTTGTAACCCAGTGGTCTGAAAAAAGGAAATAAATAAACACAGCCCCCTCCAATGTAATCTATTTGTTAGCAGTCTTTTCAGAACCAGGGTATTCAGTGTAGCCAAGCTTTGCAAAGCCCCTTGATAGCAGTTCTGCAGCACCAGAGTCCCAGCAAGAAGGCAGCACACCCTGCTCTGAGCTCTGCAACACAGAGCACAGGGCAGATGTGCTACAGTAAAAGCTTCCAGTTGCTTACAAGCCAAACAGCTTGTTTTGGCTCAGAATGCTTGTTCCCCCCCAAAATGGGATTGCTTTGATCTTTTTGCCTATTATATGACTGCAATTACACTGAGTTTATGGGATCAACGGGGAACCCAGAAAGAACACGTTACTCCAACTGTGAATGACAGAGTGAGAAGCTACTTTTAAAAGTCTGATCGCAGGGCAGCAAATACAGTTGGTATGTTTTCAAAATGGGAACATAAACTAAGGCTGTTTAATGAATTTTCTATTAAAATAATCTTAAAACAAGCAACAGATCTCCTGCACATACTTGATTTCTTTGTGGCACTAAATGTACATCATCTTATTTTACCCCATTTTTTTCACTTCACCACCTTCTCCTCCCCAAGAGAAAGAACTGGAATATACTTAAGAGGTTGTTCTGCATAACTTCAAACAATTAAGTGTTTTGATTCAAACAGAAAATTGCAAAATCCGGCAGGGCCTACAGGGCTATCCTGTCATGCTGTGATTCCCAGAAGTTTGCAGGAGCCAAGTGATGCTGACTGCAGCAGTGTTCCCTGGGAGGTGTCCCCAGAGCAAGGAGAAGCAGCAGGAGCAGTGTTCCCACCTCACCAGGCTCTGCTCTGCCTTCCACCCCACAGCACACAGGCACCAGCAGCGCTCAGACCCTGTGCCATCAGTGACATCTCTTCTGACAACAGTCCAACCCAAGGGCAGACTCATCTATAGACATTTAGGATCATATTACATGTCAAAAATAGTTTTCAGTAGTGAAAAAAAGTATTCATTTTACTCACTTTATAAAGCTCCTCGATTCCTTAAAGAACTGATAATGAACAGCAATGAAAAGGACCTGGTAACTACAGATAATGCATAGGGAAAATTCAAGACTCGATAAAACCAAACCATAAAAGGTACTCTACAAAAAACCGAAACATTAAGCTATTGTTTGCAACTCCTCTTTTTAAACTGGAAAAAAAAATCTGAGGAACACTCACATACTGTTAATTTCTATGTCTGGGTCTAAATTTGAGAAACACAAGATTGTGTTGAATAGCGACAATGTGGGACTTGAGCAGACAAATGATTTTATCCAAAATAAACACCTTACAAGAACTATTTTGATCATCTCTTTACTTTGGCAACATATGGTCCCACTCCCTGAATATGGATCTTGCCTTGTGTAAACTGGTAGATTTTTGCTGCACAATGCTGACTGACAAGCTGCATTCTGACTTCTGCACGTCCTCCTGCCAGGAAGGAAGGCTTCTGTTGTCTACTCAGATACCGATTTTACCAGTAACTATGGGGCTCCCACACTGACATATCCATATCAGGGGATGAGTTCTCAACCAAAATAGTATGATAACAAATTGATAACGTGTTCTTTGATATTCCTGAAAGCTAAATTAATTACATTCAGGAATCAAGGAAACAAGAGATGGGCTACAATAAAATTCTGCTGTTCAAGTAGAACTTGTGAGTACAGCTTCAAACTACTAAAGACAGCAATTTCATTTTGGGGGGAGGAAATTGAAACAGGATAATAAAAGCAATAAATATTTTCTGTTCAATATTTAATATAATGATCCATAGTTTCATTTCATTGTAAAGATGAAGCGAAGTTTTCCTTTGTCTTCAAAGTCAAGAGTTATTTCTTCCACAGATAAGGCTGTATAGTCAACAAAACTTGGCATGGCCAAACCTTTATAAATTATTCCAGATCTACACAGCTATAACTGAGAGTAAGCTCATTTAGAATTGTAATTTTTATAAATCAGTGCTTTATCAGTGCACTCTTCAGATAAAGGGAGCTTTTTTTTTTTTTTCTTTCAAAAGTCATGGAACTCTGCTCTAGTTGAAAAGGTTTCTGGAAGATTAAATGATTAGCTGCTGTAGTCTGATGTAGTAATTTCCTGCTAATCTGATATCTAAATATTGTTGCTCTGGGTGACTTTGGTGATGTAAGGAAGTAACTGCTCATGGAAACTTTTGTATTCTTGTCTTTGTAGTAATACAGCTCAATTAAGATTTCAACAACAAAGAAAGTTCCACAGCATTAACCAACAATACCAAGGGATTAAAAAAAAACACCCAACTCATTAGAAATCATATCTCAGGTTTGTACCTGTATGCTTCATTTTCTGTGATTGTTTCTTTGAAGAGTGTTCAATACTTTAAACTCACTAGCTTCAGAAAAATGTCTGATTGCCAAATAGACACAAGGCAGATACGAGAGTAGGAAGGCTAAAGGAAACATGTCCACTGTGGCAAAAAGTCTGTATGTATCAAACTTGCCAGCCTACCTCAGCAGATGAAGGAATCCTCACCTGCTCTCAGGACAGTTCTCTTGCACTGGCCAAAACACCCTCAGCAGCACCTCATCTTATTTCTCTCAGAGCTTTATTAGTGACTTCTCTGTTCCTTGTCTTATTTAACTCAATAGCAAGAAGATCCCCCTGGCCCCAGTTACACAGCACCAGTCATCTGTTACATTTGCATCCTGGGGATATCACTCAAGAGCTCTAAACTTACATTCAAGAGCCTCCAGACCAAAGCAAAATTCTGATCAGAGATTCTCAGACTCTTTTTGTAAGTCGTGATGACAGGAAAAGTGTTGTGGTCATGAATAAACATTGTTGGGTTTTCTTACTTTGTTTTCATATAAAGCAAGGTTTGGTTTTTTGGCTATGTTATGTACTGCTGCCAGGGAATTTGAAAAACTAAAAAAATCCAAAGATTGGAAGTGTTTTTATTTATGCAAAGACTAAGGTGTTTCTTGAGAAGTTAAAGTTCTTGAGTAATGAACAGCTAAAATATATTTGCACAAATCAGAAAAACTCCTCTACCAGTTGGGAACACGCTGAGACTTGCATGGGGCCCTGCAAACACACTGGCAAACATCTTAATTGTTGAGAGCAGACAAAGTCTGTTTAGTCATGTCTGCTGAAGTGGGAAGGATATTACAACACATCTGTGCAGCTTGTTTCCACATAGGTCAGTCAGTTCTCTAAGCTTGTTTTTAAGCCACCTTCCTGCAGCCAGAAGGATGCAGACATGGACACAGTTCCACAGGCTGGCCATACACCTGGCTAACAGAGCCATCATTTTCTCATAAAAGCTCACAAGCAAAGAAGCATCTCCAAGCCCTAGTAGACATGCAGTGCCAACACACTTACACTAACGTCTGGGAGGGATTTTGTAAGAGTCTAAGGATGCCCCAGTGAAATTTCAAAGCGATGACATTCCAAGTGTCAGTGCACACTGAGGACAGCAGTGCTGTGTTTCAAACACCCAGGGAACCACAGTGGGACCAACACAACCAGCAGCAGCTCAAACTGGTAGAGAAATTCAAATGCATTTCTTCATTTAAAAAGGATGGGATAGGTAACACAGGATTCTAAAATATTCTACCAAGCTTTTTAATCCATGTTCCAAACCAGCCAAAAGCTATTCACCTACAGAACATGCTGCATGAAACAAAAACCTATTTAGAAACAGCATCAAGGTGAATCTCACCTACGCAAGGAGTAAGTGCAGTTTTGTGTACATTGTTTCCCTGCTTGGGCACTGCTACCTCAGTTTTCAACACACACTTTCTCTTTTACCTATATTGCATTAAGGGAAGGAAAAGTTTCGAGATGCATGGATACACTGATGATTAAACTGTATGTGAACTGCCAGCTCTGCGGGGAGAAGCTTCATGATGACCTTTTCCATGTGGGTCAATCTTGCTCCATAAGGACTGTGTTAAGGTCCAGCCAACCAGCAAAATATTACACAAATCCATATAAAATTAGGGTACAAATTTTCTTATGTTTGTATCTCTCTGTCTCATCTAGAGTATGGTATGGCTCACAGAGCCCAAATGTATATTGTTTACATTGTGGACAGAGAAGGGCCAGTGTGGAACCATGAAGAAATGTCATATTTGTATGGAAATATATATTCTTCCCCTCAGCTTAAAGTTGCATTCTGGAGAATCTTCAGCCTTGCAAGTGAGAAAGACACAATATCACGTGGCAGCTTAAGTTATTTCTATGTATTTTAAAAAATTGTGAATTAACATATATATATATCTATAAATAAATGTAAATATAAAAATAAACATAATAGTTTAAACTTATTTTAAATTCCAGCCTTCCAGAACAGAAAACCATGTCTAAGCTTCATGTCCCATTAAATAACTGGCTTTCACAAGGCAAAAAAATCTAAAAGATCAGGTATAATAAGAGGAATGATATAGCTCCATTGATGTCTCCAAGATGCAGTCAAGTTCTAATCTGGAACAGTGATAACAACAGAAATACTAGCTTAGAAACAATTGCTGTTTGCTTTATTTAGAGCAGCCAATCAAAAAGGCTTTCATCTCTAGTCTAGTACTTTTCCCACACCAAGGAAAAATGAAATTCATATGGAGACCAAGTACAAAGCTGGGTGGGCACATCCCATGATTTGATTTGAGGGATTTCTTTATTTTTTTTTTAAATTACGGCATTGCTGCTAACAAGAAGAAAGAAATCAAAACCCAACAAATCATTCAAAAGGCAGAACAAGTTCCAAGTTATTCCAATTACAAAAGTTCACACACAATGATTAGAAGTACCATAAAAACTTATGGAAAATTATGCAGTGAGGCAAAATTTATTAAAAGACAATGGGAAATGGGATAATTATTGCACTTCTTCATGCCTGTGGACTGGACTCAAATATTATTAGATGATCAGGACAACGTAGCAGAACTGTATCTACTGATGTTCCTTGACTTATGTAGCAGCTTATATTAATAAAGGTAATCTTTCTTCCTTTGGAAAAATGGTGGTGTCACCTTGATTTATAATCCATACCAAAAAGGCAAATTAGATGCATCTCAAGAAAGGGCAACATCTAAACAAATTAAATCAAGCAGCAATGAGATTGTAGAATACATTTATTTAGGTTGTCTGATTATTGCTGGTGGCCCTATGAAAAATGGGTTAAAGGAGATTTATTAGAAGTGTTTAACAGAAGCTGAGATAAAAAAGGGTATCAACAGGGATTTTAGTATCACTCCAGACTGGAAGCAGCTTGCAGTAAAAGAACTCTGTCAGAAAGCTGACAGCAGTGGTGATCAGAGTCCAAAAAAAGACAGATATGAAGTAAAATGACTTTTAAGAGAAGCTGAAAGTTAGGTCACAAGATGCATGGGTGGACATCAAAAAGCTCACAGTGACCGACAATATAAAGGACAAGGAGGTGCTAGAATTAAAAAAAATAAAAATCCTTAAGACAAAACAGAGGTAAAACACTGGACCAAAGAGACATAGTCTATAGGGACGGTCCCATGTAGGATTTAATAAAAGAGAAAACCCTGGCTATGAAAAGGCACCAGTGACACACAATGATACTCCCTGAAAGTCACCTTCAGTACTTGCCTGAAGAATAGGCTTTCCTTTGGAAGTGTCCAAACAGTGACCGAGCCCAACTTCTTTATGAAATTTGGAATAATTTCAGAACCAGGTTAAAGAAAATAGGTGTTTCCTAACAGCTCTGATCAAAACCAAACCATTTCTGTTTTTTTCAGGAAGGATGGCAACAAGCTAGTTACCATCAGTGAGGAACTCAGCTGAGTAAGTCTGGACAGACCAAGAGTTGTCATTATGATAAACAACTGCTTCAGAGCTGGTTACTGAAGTCATATTCCCAAGGGCTGCACAACGGGAATTCCAGCCTCCTCCTGAACCTCGTCCTTTAAAATTGCTTTGTCTGTTTTGGCCCTAGGCTGCATATTAGAAATGATAAAAGTAGTTCTTTCATACTCAAAGCAAGACAGTTCAATTGCCAGTGTCAACATGACAAAGTGCTTATGGCTACAGTAGTGGGGGGAGGGAGCAGGACTGGGGGGGCCTGGGAGAAGGCTCTGTAGTTAACTCTAGGCAAGTAGGAACAGGATCTTCCTCTCCAGTGGAAGCCCAGACTTATCCCACCCTATTTTTTACCTACTGGATGTTGACTAGACTCAGAATAATCGCTCTGGCAGTAATTACAAATCAAATTCATTATAATTATTCTTACAACATAAAGATGAAGAAACGTCCCTGGAAACAATTCTATGTCCTTGATATGCACTCAATGCTTATTTAATAACTGTTTCCTTTATTTTTAAGAAACAGTGCAAAGAAATAACTAGCAAGAAAATAAAGTAAGAATTTCTTGAGACAAAACCAAAATCTTAAGCTTTTTGCTGACTTACACAGATATGGTAGATCACAGATGGTTTTCTCACACAAAGTTAAGGGGAACAAATGCTGTTTGAGCAGCAGAACACTGGGTTTTGACAGCATATATACATTTGCATTAGTGACAGACAGACACACAACCAAAACAGACTAGAGTGGCTTATCACAGTACCTGAGAATCTTCAAATTACACCTAAATAACACTTTACTAGTTAACTGGTCACTTCTAATAACTAAAATAATGACCAAGATGCATGTAAGCCAGAGCCAGAACACAAAGTCTAAACAATAACTTATTTCATCTTGAAGAATTATTCCACCAGCTAAGAAGAAACATGTATAATTGGAGACCTTACAAGGTCTGTAGAGCACGTGTTGCAGGAAATCTGCAAAATTTAAAGGGAGTTCATAACACTGCAATGCCAATTTGAATTTTCAAATGTTTTGACTCATGCTGACATTTTTTATGAACAGAAAATGCTCTTGGGAATATTGTAAAAACATCCTCAAGAAAAATCCCAGTCACGTTGAATTTAAAATTTTATGCTGCATATTCACATGATGTATGTACACTTACTGAAAATGGCAAAAAATATTCTGTCAAAGTAAAGCTTGAAACAAGACTGTGAATGTGAAAACAGTGAGTTAGCTTGATGAGCCCTTTTAAGATACTACACAGCATGCAGTAAACTTAAATTTGATTTTATTTATGTGCAGTAAGTTTTTTACATACTTTGTTTATAAAATCTTATTTGGCAATTTCAATTGTTTTATTCCCTAGTGCTTCTCCATTTATGGACATCTGTTTCTTCATACATTTTGCCCCAAGGCAAATCAGCTGTCCCTACAGCTGAATGAAATTCCCTTCTCTGGCTCAAAGGAAAACATGTTTGTTTGTTTGTTTGTTTAACTAGAAAGAAGCCAACCATTAAAAAGCAGAAGTCCTTACCTATAATTTGGGTCTTCGGATGCTAAGAGCATTCTCCCCACAGGTATCTCTATATTCTGACTTTGAAATGAAAGAAAATAAGTTTGCCTACCACAGGTTTTTGCCTGTTTGAACTATCTTCACTAAAATCTGGCCTTCTCTCAATAGCTTTCAGTTAACTGGATGGAGGTTTTGGAGAATTAGGAATGTTCTTATACCCTGACTACCACTTATCACAGGGAGATGTTGCCATCTGTGAGCTGAGATGGGGTAGCCAGCTTGGAGTCTCTGTTAGTACCTCCCAACATCCCATTGCAGGCCCAGTTTTATCTTACATGTTACTGCAAATTTGGGCCTGTCTTCAAAGGACACTGTCCTGCTCCCTGCTTCTGCACTACATCCAGCAATCAAGTAGCTACACAGGAGCTGTCAGCAGAAAACAACATCCTCAGAATTGGCATTATTGTAACTGTTTTACTTCAGTGCTCACTGGTATGAAATACAAACAGAGTATCGTTGCCTAATTATTGATACATCTACATTCAAGGTATTTCAAGTAAAGCATCGACTAATAAAGTGTCAACTCACTGAGATATTTAATTCAAGCCATTATTCCTAAAGGGATACTTCCTTACAGAGAACACATTTTAACTGAGTTGTGAACAGTAACATGAAGAAGCAAAAATAATGATCTTGTAAATCAGTGCAAATAAAAAATGTGGTGAATGTCTTGGAATAACGCAGGAAAATTCTGTTTAAACTAGAAAATTATAAATGGGTATAGCTGTCATCATTAATTCAGAAGAGCCAGTGAGACTCAGGAAGGGATGAGAGAAAGTTAATAAAAGAGCTCTATGTAGACAGGATTTTTTTCAGAAAATGTATTACAGCCAAAACTTAAAAGACAAACGAAAAGCACCCAAAGCTGTCTGGAATATGACAAGCATCCAGTTATCAACAATAAAACAGTTTCTATAAAATCATCCATCTCTTCTCATGAAGCCAAACTCTGAGCTCGCCCTCCTCTCCAATCACCTGATGAAGCTGAACTCCAGCTGCAATCTGGGTGAGATGCAGGCTCTGGCAGTGAAATCAGCCTTCCAAGCTCTGTGCTTGTTCGCTCTGATCTGCTGCTGCAGATTATCATGGGCGTAGTGAGGCCAAGATAACTCTTTATGAACTTTCACTGACAAATGACTTAGGAAAGTGACCTACCTTTGAAGAACAAAAACAAAGCAGAATCTAAAACCAATTCATGACTGAAGAGGGAAATGGAAATGGCTAGATGATAGTGAAAGGCAAGGAGGAATTCTGCAATTCTCTCAGTCTCAGCAAATCATTCCACTTCAGCCAGCCTAAATCTTGCTGCTTTTCCTGTGCATGCAAGTGTTGTATGTCAAAAGATTCCTTTGTTCTTCCAACTATGTCAGCCCACCTAACACAAGAGATTTCCTTCTCTACAATCCCTGCTGTGCTTATTCCTTAGACTGCCACACACAGCTGTATCACCACCAGCCTCCACATCACCAACTCAAGACTGGGAATCACGGCAACGATTTATGGAGAGAGGAGCAATCACTAACTGGACAACTGCAACTCCAAGGGGGTTTCCCTCAGAGCAAGGTGCCACTACTTGCTGGCTTCCCAGTATGTCTTAACAAGAAGCACCTTTAGCTCCAGGCTGCCCTCCCCAAGCACAGGAACACCTGCCTGCAGAGCTGAGCGTAAGGAAGACAACATGCTGACCCAACTGCCACTTCCCTTCAGGTGCTTGTTTCTGCCTTTCAAACAAACTCCCGCACATCACCCTCCTGTTTCTGAGATAAAATCAGAATGTGTCTAAGATCTGAATTCTGCTCTCTTTGAAGTCAGTTGGAATTTTGGCATTTATTTAAATGACGAAGGATCAGATCCCAAAGCGTTCAGCAGTTCAGCAGTTTTTGGAAGAATGCCAGTCTTAATAAAATCAATTAAAACACATTTGAATGACATGGCCAATCAAAATATTTCTTTTCAGCCTCGCAGACTCATCTCAATGTTTGGCATATCTTTTCAGCTGAAATGCAGAGTGATGCTCCCTGGCAGAGGGAATACAGTGCTGCAACACGTCCTACAGGTTTCATTATACAATATTCTTGTTAATGCAAGCATTTGAATCAGAAGCTTGTAAAGACTTAGCAGAACTGAAATATTACTTGCATTTTCTTTCTCATCTTCACTAATGGAATAATGTCTTTGATAAATCTGGCTCATCAAGATTTTAATCCTACTGTTGGAAGAAGTTCATGAACTTAGCAAGGTTTTCCCCTTGAGAAAAGAATCCTTTTCAAGATAACTATAGTATTTACTTTTAAAAAATTAATTCTATTGCTTCAATTAAAAACAAGAAACAAACAAACAAACAAAATACGTGGAGGGTATTATCACTACTTTCTAAAAATGCTAAGTAATAACTGAAGTGGAAAATTATATATTTATTTTTTTTTCCACTGTGCCTTGTTATACCCATGTTCTTACACTCTCAGTACACAACATAATATGATAACTTGATATTGTCAAACTGTCTTAGAATCATACATAGAATTAGAAGTTGAGGTGTTAGGATATCTGAAGGCTTCCAGGAATAAGAGAAAAGGGAGAACCATTTCACATATATACACAATCTGACGCATTTGCAGAGTGCACAGGTGAAAGGAGCAACTGAAAGTAGATCCTTAGTGCAACCAGTTTCTAGTTCTTGGAAGACTTGCATAAACAAGTATTTAAAGGATTAATATAAGTCCAGCATTCCTTGTAATCCCATTCATATCTTGGAGGACTATTTACATGCATGAATTCTCCAGAAATTAAGTTTTCACAGTCTTTTAAAAGCTCAAATTATTCTACAAATATCCTCCACATCTTGCTGTCTTCATTTTCGGCACAAAGACCAGCATGTATACTCAACTCTTAGTATTTAATTAATCTTAAAATCTTCTTTCCATTATGACAAGGCTTTTTATTTGAGAACTAACCAAAACGAGTCTTTTTTCTTAAAATGTAAAATTAAAAACCACGTTGCTAGAGGTACAAAGTGTTCGGGAAAAAAACCAAAACACAACCCAACAACTTATCATCTGTAAATTGTAGATAGAAATCAGTGAATAACATTCAACACTGAAAAGCTGCAGGGATGCTCTGTTAACAAGGAATCACTAATTTAAAATAACAACTGAGTGTTCATCCCATCTAAGTATATTTAGTGTTAATAGCCAGTCACACAGCAAGAGGAACCAAATATCCTATGCTGAGATGCCAAAATTTTTATGTGATTCTGAAATATATTTTTGTGTCTGCTTCTAACAATGCTGAACACGTCAATATCTTAACTGGTTTTTAAATTTTCATATTATAAAAAACATAATGCAGTTTTTGTGGGGAGCAAAAGAACTTCTGGTTTTAATTACTGTATCACAATTAAATTACCTAATGTACATAAGATCTGCAAAGTCTTGGAAACAATAGTGGGTGGTGTTTCCTGGAATAGGGTGATATGTCTTATGACTGGGAAGGAACACATACCACCTCATTTTAATGTTAAATCACACAGTTGGGCAAGAATTAAAAGCAGGAAACAGAAAGACTTCTTGTCAGGATAACTATTCAGAGAATGGAAAAGTTAATTTACTAGCCTGAGGCAAATAGCTAAAAGTAGCTGAAATAAATTATATTTGTTTCTACAAAATAGTGTATTTATTGCTAGGCTAAGCAAAATGACAGAAAACACAAATAACTGATTTTAACACTGGTTTTAAGATTTATATGTATCAAGAGTGCACCACACAATCCTTCAACAAATTCTGAAAATTAGTTTAGAAAATTAGGAATCTTCCACTATTTTACTTGACAACAAAAACAAAGTTACAGCACTTAATTAATATGTGCCTATGTACTGCATGTAGATACATGAGCTGAGCATCAACTGCAATTCTTCCAATCACACTGAAAGCCATTTAATACTGAGACTCAAAAAAATAATGTGCTAAGACAAATTATCCATGCTTTTTTTACTGTCCTATTAGTTTTCCTGTATGATTTAAAAAACTACAACACTTGCATAGTTTACATCTAAACATATTTTTAGAGTCCCAGACAATCTCAAAAAAGTAATCTAGTTCATGTTCTATATTCTATTTCCAAAAGGAAACTAAAAAATGTTCCAAATTAATTAACAGATTAAACTGATTGTTCAGCACAGCATAACACCATACTAAGCTTTCAAATAATGTTGTACATTAATCACTGAGAGGACAAAATGTACATGGTCACATTTTCAATCAGTGCACCAATTAGCACTTTAACTCAAAAGCACACAGCTTGAAATGCACTTTACAGGATGCAGTGCATTACAAAAGACCACTTTCCCTATATAAAAAGGCAGAAGTGTATATTATAAATTGATGAAGTTTTTACTGTAGTTGTGGATATTAAATTCTGAACTTTTTTAGCAGTTTCTCAACACAGCTTAATATTTGAAGTACATGACTTCTCTTGCACACAATTTGTGTGAAAAACAGGTTATGCAGATCACAATGGAGCTTGTAAAATTATGCAACTACTGAGCTCACCAAAACTGCTGTCATTCTGCCCAGATTCTCTCCTTAGCATTTCTTAAAAATCACAGAAGTTGACTCAGTTTCAAGCTGCTCAAGGAGGGCTTGCACCTCATTATTCTGTATGTAAGTCAATAGCAAAACTCCCTTTAGCTTCACTGGAAGATTTTCAACTTGTTCAAAAGTGGGTTTGTACATTTGCTCCTAAAGATTGCTCCAACATAGTACAGACTTGTTCAACACAGCTATAAGCTACTTTGAGTCTAAGGGCAGAAAGCAAGAAAGCAGCAACATGTGAACAAGCTGCCTAAACCAAATAATAACGTGGTCTAGTGTGATTATTTTCAAGGAGAATTTTCACAAAACCTGGTTTATGGTAGACAGCTATTAACTTACATAAAAACAGCTGACAAGCATCAACAGAAGGGTTATGGTTAGTTCTGCTTCTAGAGATTCAGGCACTGGAGAGACCTACACGCCCAAACAAAAGCTTCAGTTTGATATAAAATATATTCTCCAGCAGAACATTTAAAAAAATTATTAAATATGGAACTGTAATTTTTTTTCCCAAAACTATTGGTCTTGACAGAACAAAACTTCTGAGCAGTTTGTTGGTGTCTGCTGAAATAAAAAATTCTCTATTGGGGTCTCACTTATTCAAGTGTCACAAAAATAGTTTGCACACACCTGTAAAGAAAACTCATCCCATTCTAAACCTCAGTCCGGACTAATGTCACTCCCTTCATCCTCTGGAGAATTGCTCCCATTTACAAGGAACCAGTTGCAAACTCCTCTTCTTTTGAGACATCAAGAAGCAAATCAAGCCTAAAGGCATGAACACTTACCTCTTGCATGTGAGTATTCACCAAGTCCAAGATGTTAGCTGTAAAATCACACACCCTGGGCGGGCATGGCAAATCAACTGGTTCTCGACTGTGCCGTTAAATACTCTATATGTAAACTCACAACAAGAAACTCATGACCTTGTGTCCCACTGCTTCAATTCACCCTTTTCCTTCCAAGCATCTGAAAGCACTGCTTGCTTAGAAAGACAGGAATTTTGTGTTCCAAGTGCACCCCCCTTACTAGGTTTGGGGGAATATTTTCTAACAACTTTTCAATTAGATAGAGGAGTGGAATGCAATCACTTTTAAAACCAAACCTACTCCTCAGGATTCTATGAAAAGATCCCTGTGCTTGCCTTGGTAATTTAAAGAAGAAATCTTATACAGCACCATTCTAGTTGAACAGACAGCAATCAGGACTATTCCTTTGTAAAATTACAGATGTTTGTGGCTAAAGCTTTTTCCTTCACAACAGCAGATTCAGTTTTGTTCAGCTTAACACAAACAAAGCCTGTATCACTTATAAACAGAGCTGTTTTGCAAAATGCTCCTTTTCTTTATGTTAACCTTGATCTGAATTAGAACCTGGGTTTCAATACCTATTCAAAGATGTGACTTCCCTATAAACAATACCACAACAAATCCTATAGTAAATTAAACAATTGACAGGTATAATTTTGCTTTTTTGACTACAAGGAAAAATTCAGTCAAAACAAACAGTTAAGACATTGATTTATTTAGTTAAGACTAACAAGTCCAAACAAGCCAAGACATACTCTCAATTTAAGATTATTTTCCTCCAAGCAGGAAAAAGACTATCTTTAAAGTCAAATGGCATTTGATTTTTTTTGCTCCAAATATTAAACTATCCAAACACATTTGGAAAATCCTCCACAGGACAACTTACACACAGTAAAGAATTATCCCCTGATTGTCAAATATTTTTCTATTTAAGACAAATTAAACAAAGACACCACGAAACAATAAACACTTCAAAAATCCAGCATTTACTGAGCCTTTTCAAAGATGGGTTTACCTCTTAATTTTCAAAACACCATATACAATAGAGGTTTGAGTTTCCACGTGCAAAGAATATGCTGGATTTTGGTCACAATCCTATGTGACACATTGGCAGGCAGCCAGGGAAGTATCTGTTCAGATGTTTCAGAGAAGCTGTTTGGATGCAAAATAAAACAACCCCTCCAACAAAGAATTCTTTCTTTATACCACACTCACAGGCCTAGCTACCATTCTGATTCACAGGTAGTTAGCCAATTAACTAAAAGCTAAAACAAACCAGAAGCAGCCTTGCTCACATCCTGGCAGTGTAGAATAGCACACCCAGAAACAAGTGGCAAAGCAGAAAGAGGAGTATGGAGGGAAGCACCAGTGGCACATTGGCTGGGATGTCTGCTCAACACCATGGCTTCTCTGGGAACGCTGGCCAGAGACATCTAAGAAAATTTTTCATAACTTAATTGCAAGTCTTGCAAGAAAGTTTACTTTCCAGCTGTATGGCTTTATGTGGTTGCTTTTTTTCAGTTGCTTTATTATGACTCTTATGCACCCATGGAAACAAAGACAAGTAAGGGCTACTGTTTTGTTGAAGGGCTGGAAAGCTTCTGTGAAGCCAAGCCAAACCCCTCCTCTTCTTTCTCCTATTCAAATATTTGATGAATAATAACATCAGCACTCAGAAAATGCTAAGTCCCTTGTATCAACTAACCACTCAGAGGGCAAGATAACCTGCTGCTTTCAGGTTTACTTTATTTGCTGAACTTTTCTAAAGACTCACAATACATTGTTTAAATCATGATACAACGCTCTACCAACATGAAACCCTATCAGTTTGGCTGAAGTATTAACAACAAAACCTCCCTTCAAATAATAGAAGCAAAAAAGTCAGACAGAGCCCTACATATTAGCATAGTTCAGGAGCTAAGTGCATGCAAAAGCCACTGTCCAAATCTGCACTTAGTGTTATTTTTATCTCACAGTGCAAATATCTGAAGATGAGTATTTTAATACAGTGGAATGAAATTTGACTGTTGAATGGAGAAAAATAGATTTAAGCCACTTCCAATACAACTTTTATATTTTGATCTTTTAAATCCCTTCCTTAGCAACAAAACACAACAAAGCATAAATACAAAGTTAATTTATTACCTACATCTTCACTGCTTAAGTTTTCTCTTTTCTCTACTAGTCAGCTAAATGTGACAGAGCCCCATAAGAAACAGCATTAGTCAGTGGCCTAAAGCAGAAGTGGCAAAATAGAGGTCCATTTATAAAGGTATGATTTTTAAAAATTTATTTCTTCCTCTGTGAAGAGGGGAACATGAGAACACTGTGAAACCAATTACACCTGAGATGCAATAACTGCTCTGTCAGGGGGGCTGGACTAGATGATCTTTCGAGGTCTCTTCCAACCCCTAAGATTCTGTGATTCTGTGAAGTGCCAAGCCTAAGAAAACATAATTAGGAATAAAATCTTGTAATACCTGCATACTTGTTTAAGTCTGAATTTCTTTTATTTTCCCAAGAGAAGTTACTCAAGATAGCTGGGAAAAGTTTGTTTCACAGGCAAGCGATTTCGAGAAGTGAATATGTGAATTTCTGTCAAAATCCAGTGATGTTAATTATGAACTAATTTATAACCCAAAGATGTTGATTGGCATTGAGTAATTTCAAGGAGTTTAAGATTTCATAAAAGATCACTACATGTGAAAATTCAGGTAGATAGTGAGAAATACCCCAAAGGCTTCACTTCTCAAATTAATCCTTCATCTCCAAAAATAGACACCAGGGCTGTGAACAACACAGAAATATTTGGGGTGTAACATACTCTAATTACCTTCCCATTTCAACAGAGTAAATAATATGAAGCAAAAAATATATAGTTTTAAATTACTGAAAATACAGCCCTTAAAACAGGACAATGACTGCACAGTAACTACACTAACTGTAACTTATGACGCAAAAGAACAGCACTGAACACTGATAAATTCTAATTTAAGCATTTGAATGTTAATACAAATACCTAAATTAAACATAAAAAACAGGAACGGGGAAATCCTGTCTGCACTGTGGAAAGAACTGCAGGAACAAGTCAGCATTACAGTCACAGTCATGAAAAGACCATGCCCAAAACTTGACTTCATGATCAAAACACCACAAGAGTAAAGCTTGGATGAACCGACTTCAGGGAGCCCCTGTTCCTCAGTAATGCTTTGTAAAATAAAAGGGCTTTTGTGGTAGAAAGCTTGGTGTGAAAGACCCTCCAAAACCACACAATATTTGCATAGCAGTGACCTTAACATAATTTGCTTAGCAACAAGATCCTGTATGGTAGTTTTAAAATAGCCCTGCTATTTGCTACAATTATAGACTGACATACACATTCCAGAACTAAAATGAACCCAAATATCATTTCATTCACAATTATTTTTTTGTTATGTTGCTGTCAGAATGTACTGCCCATGTCAAATCAAGTACATCCACATTTATAATCAGGCACAGAAAACAGAGGAATGCTGGAAGAGTTGGTAAATAAGCTCATTGGAAAAATACATTACTTTTTACTGGACTATAGAAATAAATAAAGAATGCATGACCAGTTAAGGATATTTAGTTTCAATATTAGATTTTTTCTCATTTGTAACAAGAACTATTACAGAGGAAATAAAAACCAACATGCAGATGTGCTTTGCTTTTTTTTTTATCCCCCAACTATGTTTTGATTGCTTTCTAGCCTTTCCCTCCTACAATTATCACATTATCTGGTAACATGAGGTATCTAAACCAACTTGAATGCCTTTAGTTATTCTCTGAAAGCAGTGGTCAGGCAAATATATGATTAAAATACTTTAACTGTATCCTCTAGTTCAAATAATTTTTAAAAAAGGAATAGTTAATTTAAGCCTTGCAATAATATAGTGGTATCCTAGGAAACCATAGCAGAGAATCAACAAACTCTCTGCATGACCACAAAGAAGATGATAAACAACATGCAAACAGGCTGGAAAGGTACAAGCTATAGTTCACTTTTACATTCCAAATTGCCCTTCAATTATGTCATAATGCATCTACTAATTAGTAAGAAGACAGTTTTGGTACATGCTGTATTCAAATTATTTGTAACACAAAACTCCACTCACAGCCATGACACAGAGAATACTGAGGTAGCCTTAATGAGAAGTAGCACAGAAGAGCAACGTAGTTGTCCCAAGGGCAAGTACCATGTTGCTGGTCAACAGCACATTATACCCATACCTACACCACATGTATCACCTGAGAATGTCCCTGGCTGTAGAAGGAATACTCTGGGGACACTTAAGATTTTATTCAGTTTCTATTCACTATAGGAAAACAATGATGGATTTTCAGACGTGGGATGAAATTCTTCACGAAGTTCAAAAAGCTCAAAATCCAGCACCCCAGTGAAGTTCCCATGTGTGCTCACCAGTAACAACAGCTAACTGGGTGAGACAAGGAAAATGTTTTCTTTTTCAAATCATAATCTACTGAAGAAAAGCTGAGAAGTATAAAAAGAGTCTGAGTAATATACACTGGACACTGTAGAACAACCAGAATAGATGAGTAACAAAGAAGTGAATCCATATAGACTAAGAGTACAACATCCCACCAGCAAGGCAAGTGATGAAATAAATCATCTTGTTGAAAATACTGTTTGAGAAAAAGGAAAGGCATTGATTTAAACTATTTCTTTTATGTTTGCTTTACTGCCTATAAGTAGTTCCTGTGTAATAGTTTGTACATACAGAAAACAAGAAACAAATGAAAAGAATGTGAACTAAATTTAACGTAATAAATATTCAACAAAATTTAAAAAATAAGTATATAAAAATATTTTCTATAAATATATATTAAATAATTAAATATATTATATAAAAATATCTAAATATATCAAATAAATAAATTATTAAATTAATTATATTAATTAAATAAATATTATATAAAAATTATTCACTATTATAACTGATTACCCAAATACATATTAAGATGTGACAGTTGAGCTTCAGTGCCTTTATATTAATATTCAATTGTATCTCATGAGCAATAAATGAAGGTCAATAATCAATGCAGCACTTAATAATAACAGATATTTGGAGATAACCCAAAGTAATTAAAATAATGCTTATTCAGTTGGGTAAAAGAACTTGCATAAATGAACCATTTTGGCTGAGACCCAAATTCATTGCTTGTGCATGACCTTGTCAATTCAGCAGCCAGGAGTGACAATCCCCACCACAGGTCTGTGCTGTACCAGGTGATACATTAGAATTTTCGGAAATTTGGTACCAGAACTTGGTTTCTTTCCTCAGCAACAGCCCTTTGAACACACATTTGACAAGCAAGCCTCTTCCTATTCTCTGAGATCTTTCTCTTCTGAGAAGGTTTAACTCCAGGCAAAACATATTGGGAAGAGGTTTTGGTTTTTTGGCTTTCATCAGTTTGGCTGCATTCTGAGCCTTCTTTCAGACAGGATAGAATCCCACTCTGCCTTGTACAGAACAGTAATGAACTGAGATAGAACATCTGCTCCAAAGACCTTAGCTAAAAGACATAGAGGAAAGTCAAGAAGACATGAGAAACCAAGGGAATTTGCCCAGCGGCACAGAACAGACTTCAGCACTGGGCTCATTGCCTATGCTCTTCTAGGAAAAAATTAATTCTCATGTTTTTACTGTATATTTTAACTACTGCCTTAAACAAAAGAAATCTGCCTTTGTCCTCTATCCGTAATACCTCTTAAAAATACTGCTAAGTGAACAGGGTTAGGAAAGAGGAGAGAGGAAGTCCTGTCACCATTTTTCTAAATGCCAAAGGGGCACTAATCCTCAATTTACCACTGCTAAAGAAATCTGGCATGGGCCACAGTGAACCAAACCATGCCAAATACTGACTGAAACAGAAACACCTCTAGGTATTTTTTCTCACAGTGGTCATATAAGCGATTTTGCTTCTTCAAAAGTAAATCCTTTATGGATCATACACAAGTGCTCAGTCACTCTGTATGAAAGCTGACTAAAGCTACCCCGGAGTTCCAGTCAACAAACTTTAAATAAGAGCCTTTCTGCTCTCTTCCATAAGAGGGATCTGATAAACATCTGGTCTTTGGAAATTATTTTGTGATGTTTGGACTTTGTACCGGCAAACTACTCTCACACACTGTGGTATATCATCACATGATACTGGGCTTTTCCAAGAAAAACCTAGTAAAATGAAAATACTTCATTACCATGAACTAGTTTCTTAAAAGTTACATAATTACTGTGCAATCTCTTAAAAGATCTTCTGTATTTTAGCTTTAATTATTCACTTTAATGAAAGGATTATTTCATGAAATAAACCTTTTCATTTAAAAGTCCTATTTTCTTCACTGTATATACTTTGTTTACCTCTTGCCAAACTGTTATTTCACATACATGAAAAGAAAACTGGAATGAACACATGTGAAATAAACTATTGGCAAAGGAAGTGCAAGGGGTTGCTATTGAGTAGATTAGATTCACAAGAAAGACCTTTTAGTTTTTCCAAAATCAACAAACTTATTAAAAAAATAAAACCCTCATGAAAAGGGAAAAAAAACCCAAAAAACTTGTATGAAAGGAGAAGGGATTTTTCAGGTAACTCTGAACTTGCAAGTTATTTAAATTATACTCAAAAGACTTGCACGTTTCAAGTGTATGTTCATTAGAACACCAGGGTTCACCACACTGAGTAAAGACAGACAATGATGAAGTACTATTTTTTATTCAAGTCCTTATTCCCCACTTCTTTATCAAGACTGAAAACTCCTGGCTATGTCATCAGCAATTCTGATTAGATTTTGTGAAAAGAGCACTTAATTTCTGCAGCTTTCATTAATTTTCATTCCATCTTGCTTAGCCCATAGCCCAGACTATAATCTATTTCAATCCATAGGCACACTGCGCTTCCTTAACTTGAGACACCAAGAGAAAGAATATATTCAAAGCAAAGTTCTGACATACTGTCTTGTGTGATTCACTGCAAACTAACAGTTAATTTCATGAGAGGAATTTGTTGCTCACAGTGTTTGCAGTTCCCTAGTTCTCCGCTGTGGTAGAATGTAGTTTTCAACCAAATATGTGCTTTAAAATTTTAAATTAAATTATTTCATTAAGTGGCTTTATCTTCCCAAACTGCTACAGATTCAGTTCCCAGAAATTTTTTTCTAGGTGCACATTTCCGAAAAGGAATCTCAAAGAGGGAGTGGTAGCAGACAGGGAAGACACAACTTAAGGAAAAGAAGTACTGCAAAGCTTTACTATTCTAAAGCAATATTTTCTAAAATTTATTAGTTACCACATATATGTTTTAGCTTATCAATAACATGCTAAGAATCAGATTAAACTATATCACCAGCTATGTCATGCTATTCCCTGTCCATAACAGTTCAACTTCAGACCTAAGGCAAGTTTATATTTCTTTCAACTCTGCTACAACTGAAATAGAAAAGTGACAAACACCCCTATGAAATACTAACTTTAAAAATCATTTTAAAACTAGTAATTTTCTTACAATTTTCTAAAACTTTACGGGTGAAAAAAAAAAGTTAGATTTAACTCCCTGACAAAAATCCTTCAGGAGCAGAAACAAAATCGGGATGGGATTCAAGGACATCCAATTGCTCCTTTTTTGCTAGAAATGCACATTCCTTTCTCAACCCAAAACAAAAATAAAAGATATGAAGATTTATGACAAATGAAACCATCCTTTTATCCCTGTCACAACCACAAATTCTGGTTCAAACATAGTTATTATGCAGAAAGTCACAATTCCACAACATAGCGCAAAATCCTGTCAGATTAGACTGTTTAAAGGTCCTAATAGCAGAAATTGTTGCCTTTCAACTCTGCTTTTTCCTCACGCTCAGTAGCTCTCAGAAGATCCTAGCAGGTATAAACATGTTGCCTTTTAATTACAGAACTGGATTACTGTAGTAACTGATTCCCAGTTTCAGCAAATTATAATCAAGTACCCATTGTGCATAACAATCATTTAATAGCCGAAAAACCATCATAAAGAAAGCTTTAATGAAGAAAGCTGGAAGCTCGCCAGGATTTTATGACCGTGCACTCAAAACCAAAGAGTTACAATCTGTATTTAAGATTAAGAGAACCTTTTAATCCAGATGGCCAAAATTAAATAAGGCAGCGCAGGGAAATTTTGATCAAAAGCTACTACAACATGAAAGTACCAACATTGCCCCAGTAAACCACTGCTAATTATTTCAAACAGAAGTTGTGTGTTCATTGTGAAGAACTTTGAGGAGAATACAATATGAATGTGTTGCTTTCTCTGTGATAATTCACCTACCCTCTCACTTTTTAGACCAAAGTGCGGAACGGTTTAACAGCAAGAAACCTATTTGTTGGCAATTATCTGGGGAATTAATGGGACAGTTACATAATAAAAGTTGTAAAGGAATCTGCAAAACTAACTGCAAATTATTTCATATTAAAACACATAGTTTTAAGATACAGCTGAGTAAACTACAGCTGCTGCAACAGAAACTTGAAAAGTTCCTTAATTTCAGTATTGTATTATTCAACAAGGGCAAGTGTAGAGTCTTGCATGTGGGGAAGAACAACACCATGGACCAGTACAGGTTGGGGGCTGACCTGCTGGCGAGCAGGGAAGGAGAAAGGGACCTGGGGGTCCTGGTGGGCAGGAGGATGACCATGAGCCAGCAATGTGCCCTTGTGGCCAAGAAGGCCAATGGCCTCCTGGGGTGTGTTAGAAAGGGGGTGGTTGGTAGGTCAAGGGAGGTTCTCCTCCCTCTCTGTTCTGCCTTGGTGAGGCCACATCTGGAATATTGTGTCCAGTTCTGGCCCCTCAGTTCTAGAAGGACAGGGAACTGCTTGAAAGAGTCCAGCACAGAGCCACAGAGATGATTAAGGGAGTGGAACATCTCCCTGATGAGGAAAGGCTGAGGGAGCTGGGTCTGTTGGGCTTGGAGAAGAGGAGACTGAGGGCCGACCTCATCAATGTTTACAAATAAAGGGTGAGTGTCAGGAGGCCAGAACCAAGCTTTGTGCAGTGATGTCCAGTGATAGGACAAGGGGCAATGGATGCAAACTGGAGCACAGGAGGTTCCATGTGAATATCAGGAAGAACTTCTTTCCTGTGAGAGTGACAGAGCCCTGGGCCAGGCTGCCCAGAGAGGCTGTGGAGTCTCCTTCTCTGGAGACATTCCAACCCCCCTGGACACGTTCCTGTGTGATGTGCTCTGGGTGCCCCTGCTCTGGCAGGGGGTTGGACTGGACGATCTTTCGAGGCCCCTTCCAGCCCCTGGGATTCTGTGATTATTAATACAGGTGACATCCAAGTTTCGGTTTCCTCCTCTAATTCACTTGGAACTGCTGACAGGCTCCTTACTAATATTAGTCGTCCCCGATTCATCCCCCAGTCAGCAGAGATGATGTGAGATGTGCTGTTTCTCACAAGCCCCAGGATAAAGGGCCTGTCCATCACTTCAGGCTTGTCAGTGGTGGTGGGTGGGTGAAGAGGCCGCTCACTGTACAGCTCCCAACAGCAGCATAGCCCGTGATTCGCAACAGGATCACCTGAAACCTAGTGCACTTCCAGCCAGTAACTTGGGCAGTACTTCCAAATCCCTGAAACTAAAATTATTCTTTAGCAACTGAAAAGTAAACATAAAACTTCTTAACAGAAAAAAATGGTAGGAAGAGTCTTGGGGTTTTAATGACCCTCTTTCTGTTTCTGTGAGTTTTACATGAACACCAGAGTGGAGAAGCTCCTTTCTCATAGTAAATATTCTTATCTTTTGCCAAGGCTTTTTATAAGTTGATAAAATAAAACCTTTGCAAAATTCATTAATTAGTTAGAAAACATGGAGTCCAGCCAAATCTGAGCTTACACAAAACCAGAAACAATTTAATTCTCCTAAAAAAAACCCAACAGAAACCATTTTGTACAACTACTTACCCTAATCCTTGCACCCATTTCTTTGATCTTTTTGCTTCAGCTAGTGCTGAAGCATGACATAAATCACTGTCAGTTACAAGTTAGGAATATAGATTCACAAAAAAAAAAAAAGGGAATCCTTGTAAGAATCTTTATAGCAGAGACAGTGGGTAAATGCCAGTGCCTAGAGAGCAGTGTTGCTGCACAGCATCTCACTCCTTTCCTCAGTCCCATGCACACTGGAGCGTGAACCATCATTTCTGCTTCCTGATGCCACCTCCCTGCAGGTCTGGAGAGCCAGGCAGTGATCAGCTTTTTGACAGAGTGACTTTTTGCTCTTCCTTAGGATAGCTGGAAAGAGGTCACAGTATCTTTGATTTGTATTTTTCTATGTTATGATTTTCTGACAGCAGGAAGCTTTGAAAACCTGCCAGGCTCTCTAAGGTACAAAAAGTGCTCACAAAACCTGATCAGTGTGTGTCTCTGTGCTGATATCTAGAATTATGTTTCACACTTCAGTTATTCATGTACAGATACAGAGGCAGATACCTCTGCTAACCCAGCTGCTGCTCCCAGGCACAGCCCACTTGTGTGCCCAGGGCAGCACAGCACTGCAACACAGTTCCCAATTCTGCCTGAGATATGACAGGAGTTAAAGAAAACTTGCTGAGAACATGAGTGATACACACAGGATGGACAGAATAGTGGAAACTGAGGCTGAAACATCTGTCTGAAACCCCAGACAACAGGGCCATACTGGCTGCATAAGATTTTTCTATTTCTAGATGTTACAATTTTCCCTGTTCGCTCACGAACAGTTAACAAAACATTAATGACATGAATTAAAATCAGAAAAATATTGCAGCAACTGTACATGAGCTGAATTAAAAGTTGCACTTCTGGTGATAACAGGATGTTCTGGATTATTTGCAGATTGAGCAGTAGAAAATAAATCTTGTCCAAAAGCAACAATGAGGGTTTTTATGTGCATGCAACTGCTATCCCCTTGGGGCAATGAGCAATCCAGTGATGTTAATTCCCCCTTACCCTTAATTCTTCAAACAAAACTCGGCTGCAATGTGAACAACATCAGGGTTTCTGCTGCAGCAAGAGCTGCTGCTGTCATGGTGCACTGGTTTATTGTATTGTTGTATTAAATACAAACTGTCACTTGCAATAGTTTCCACACAGGGGAGGAAAAGCTGACACCAATATAACTGTAATTATAGTCAACTATTCATCAAAACAGCCCCGAAAGATGCAAGAAAAATCCCCAACAAAATCACTTGTGAAATTTATTAAGGAAGGAAAAAATATCTGAGGAAAAAAAATAATCAAAATTGCTAAATTGCAAAATGCAAAAAAGAGGTAGAAAAATAGCAGCTGGCCTATGTAACTGAACTATTCTGCTCTTCTTCCAGAACCCATGGGAATCAATGAAATATCATCCTTGGTCCTGCACTTGCTAATTGGAACAGCACTGACTCATGCTCCAAAGCTCTACTCTCTCTGGTACTACAAAAAAATTCTTAGTATAATTAGGTTAAAAATTACAAAATACCATACTGAAATAAACACTAGAGAACAAATTATTATCCAATACTCATAAAAGTGCCCCCCAAAATCAAGGCATTGTTCATTTGTGGAATGCGTGCAATTGTTTTTTAAGGGAGTCATAAAAATTCCTCCCTCACTAGGAGCCCCCTTCATGAGGGCAGTGAATTTCCAGAGGACCAAACTTTTTATACAGCCCAAGAGAAATATATTTGGATACAAATAAGAAAAAATGGTTTTAAACTAACAGTTTTAATCCTTAAAATGATCGAAGACTTGCCTACAATGTAAACAGTGAAAATTTAAAAAAAAAAAGAAAAAAAGACAAGTCTTGTAACCTAAATACAATACCCATTGTCTGGACTTCCCTATTTCCATGAAGAACATCTGATTTTCATTTCAGATTAGAACATTCTGCTAAAATTACTAATATACTGGAATTTAATTTAATTGCAAAATTTCAAGATGACCAGCTTCAGCTATGATCTGACCAGTATTCCATAACTGAGAATTCACATTCTAAATCTGGAAACAACAATCCAAATCTAGTGTTGAATTCTAGTTGAAATAACTTTTGATGACGTCAGAGTGAACAGTAGTTCTCATCAGAAAAAAACTACCACATGAAATTCAGACCAACAGCTTTTGTCACTGCTTAGCCAGGGAAAATTTGGCTAGCATATCTTTGCAATTCCAAGAACTTCCAGTAGTTTTCTGTGAAGAGATACTCAACTGTCAGAGATATAAAAAAAGCAGACTTAAAATGTACTTAAGTCAATGGTGAGAACAGTAATGACCAAATCTCTGACTTGAGCTACTCTGTTCAGTGTATAAAGATGCAGAGAGATCTGAGCTGAGTGTATGAGCAGTGGGTAAAGGGTGGGGGGTTGGCTCCTTCTCCTTTTTGTTTGGGGGTGTGTGAAAACATATATGGGAATTGTTGGTAATGTCAACATGCTGCAGCTTGCAACAAAAGAACAAAGCAGTGACCTAAGAGGCCAACAACAGGATTCACACAAAAGACTCCATAACCACAATACACTTTAAGTGTGGCTTTCTCATCTGCTCCACTGTTTTCCTGGAAACCTGGTGAAATAATAGCATTCTTTAGGAGAGAAAAATATAACATTTAAAAAAACTCCAATCGTGAGTACAGAAGGCCCTAATACAAAGTTTTGACATAAAATGTATGGGCCAGAAATGGACTGACTCATGTCTGAACTCACGACTGTTATTAACAATGCATTTATCACATCAAACCAAATACTGGTCTTGAGTAGAAAGACAAGGGGAAAAAAAAGAGAGAAAGAAAGTTTTTTTCTATAGAAATGTTAGTGATTAAAATGTATTTTTTTATGTTTAATTGTCAAATCTAGAAACAAACAGGACTTGGCAACAGATCTATATTAGAATAATCCTCCAGGCACAAACCGTCCCTCAGGTGAGGAAGGTTGCTGACAAGGGGCAATGGGCTGAAAGAATATTTTCCCAAAATGACTGTTAAGCTGCACCTGACACTTAACAGTCAAGAAAAACAGGTACTGACAATTTCTAATTGCTCAATGGGAATACAGCTATTGGAAGATGCATGTTTGTACAGGAAGAATGGGAATTCAACCTGACTACTAAATTGACTTTATAGGTAAAAAAGGATAAACACTGGGGCAAGGTAATTGTGCTGTGGATCCAGAAACAGCATCCCTGCCATCTCACTTACAGAGGAACTCCAGAAAACAAATTAAAAACAAATGGAGTACCTGATCCTATTCTTAAGTACTAGTGTTTGTAAAGAACAAATCTAAATATTTTAATAAAAACTAAAATAAATGTAAATATAAAGCAGTTAAGAGCTTTACAGTAACTATGAAGGTAATTCACTTAGGTTGTCAGGTAGTTGTAAAGAAAAGCATTTGCAAGCGTAAGTAGAATAAACACTACATTACTTATTTGCCCAGATTATTGTGAAAGAAAAATGGATGGAAGAAAAATTCTGATTTGTTTTTGTTTGTTTTTAACATGACAGTCTGCTCAGGAAAAATGCAAGAGCATTCTGAAAGAAAAACAAGTCCAATATTGAAAAACAAATTGTTTAGAAGCATTCCTGTGTCAACTTACTACTACTATTATAATAATACAAAAATAATAGGAATCTAGAACTATTTACTCAGAGTTTGCCATTAAAAAGCACGCAGTAGACTTGTGAATTTGGCAGTTGAAAATATTAACTTTTTCATTTCACTTAAAAGGTATTGACAACACAAAGCAGACTTTCAAAGCTAATGCAAACAGCTGTGAATCAAACTAATTATGGATGAGATGGACCATGTGAGGAAAAAGTCTTCTGATACAGTTAAACATGGTGGAAACTGAAGTGAATAAGACAGCAGACTTGCATTGCTAAAATGGCAGTGATGATACTGCTTGGAAAACTAAGGCAATACTGAGAAAATTTTAAAAATAACAGGAACAGAAGGTTTAAACAAAACTATATTGCAGTAGGACTGCAGCATTTTACAGTGAACTGGAAAAAACACAAAAGTATAAGAGGTTTTGAACACTTAAAAAAAAACATTTGTGGCCCATGAATGAAATAGTTCCATCTCCCAACAACAGCACCCAAATTGTCACAGAAAAAGGGAAACCAGGAAAGTGTTTACGCAAAAAAAAAAAAATATTTTTTTTTTTTTTAAGTGGTTTGCATAGTAACATCTGTGACTATGTCATTATAAGCACAAAGTAGGGAATAAGAGCTGTTTTAATCCACACAGTTTAAAAAATACCTTTGGATGGGATACGATGAGAAAAACCAGGGGAAAGCTTGCAAGACAAGATAAATTTCTGCTCTCATTTTTAATGTACTAACAGATTTTTCCTAATTGCCACTAACCTACAGTATTGGTAGGAGATAATTTCCATTCTCCCCACTGGTCATCTCTGAAGACAGATGGAATGAACTTTTTGCATTTTAAGAGTTTGACTCTGCAATGCCCCACATGGCACAGAACAGGAAATTAAAAGTTAATATATTCCAATGCAGTTTGGAATGTAGGTTTTGCAAGTCAGCATGCAACACTTCAGCCCAAAAACCACTTTCCACACAGCTAGCTCTCCTTTACCCTCTAAATGCAAAGGCATATGCATTTCCAAGGCAGAGTGTCCAGGCTGGTCAGATGGGCTAGGCTGATTTTTAGCCAGGCTCATGCAGTTCTGAAGGATCCTCCTCTGTTCTCACCCCCTCCTCACTTCTGCTGTGAGGACAAACCCACCAGTGTGTCTGCAGGGAGGTACAAGGCAGAGTGTCAGTTGCTGCAAAAAACAGCTATGGGGGCAGGTTGTGACAGAAACCACACTTGACTTTTCATTACATAAAATAAATAACCCAAATAGCAGACTGTTAGCAGGAGTCAATACATCACTTTCCAATCTTCCGGCCTACATTAAGGAGGTCACCCTAAAAAACTCTACAGCATGCACCTGGGGTCTTCTTCACTCTCTCTCTTTGCTGGATCTACCCAGGGATTCACTCCAGAGCCGGAAAAACTACACTTCAAAAGCTACAAAAGACAACATCTATGAAAAATTACAGGTTTTACTCTGCAGGGGAATGATTTATTAATGCTGAGAGTTTAATTTAGTTATCGGATGCTATTTGAAGAGGAAAGAAAACTAACACCTGACCATGGAATAGTGAGATGAGGAACCTACTCCAGCTTTTGATGTAGGTTTGTCCCAAAATCAAAGTTTAAAAGACTGTGAAAGAACTTTTCCAATTTATTGAAACCCAACCTCATACTGGATTTCACCCAGGTCTATACCTCAGAGGCAAAAGGGACTTAGTCATATTTTTACATAACTAAATTCCTGAGTCACATTACAGGGGGAAAGTCAAATGAAACTCCAGAACAATTTCTGCCATTATATATTTTCTTTTCATAGTATTGCTTGTAAGAAGCTAATGTTGTAAGACATTATTACAAAACTCAAAAGCCTTTCATCATTGGAGTATTGCTCATTTCTCATTCAGGTTTACTAACGCTCACATCAACACACAGAACTCTAAATTTTGCATCACAGTAACAAGAGAAATGACAACAGCTCAGCTAACTCTAACAACCCAATAAATAATTTGTTATCAACCAGCTGTTAAAATAATAATAATTTTGAAACATATTTGCAGTACTAGAGACCTCATCAAATGGAATACTGTTGCCTAGAAAAAGTGACTAGATGTCACACTAGGCTCTGAGCTGAGTTAATGAAGCAGTGTTGAAATGCAGCCAATTTTATACAGCTGAGATCAGTGGAAAGATCAAATTGTCATGATACACATTCACTGAACTCTTAATTCTCATTAAAAAAGTCTCTGCAGCAGCCCAGCACACCACACTGCTGTTACAAACTTGAATTTCATCGTCTCTTCTAATTACACTAACCATGATGAAATTTTGGAGATGCAGCAGAAAAAAAGCCACATTTAAGTCCTTTGTTTCTAAAGCCACATTCTCCCACTTCCTCCTTGCCTGAGGCTCAGTCACTGTTCTTCTGAACTCCCATAAGCCCCTCAAACTCAGAACACAGCCTACCTAGCATTCCAACAAGCTCCAGACTCCTTTCAGACTACACCAGTTGCCAAATCCTTTGTCCCCAGGATGGCAGAGCCTGGGCTTCTGGTGGCACTCCGTTATTGTCTTGCTCAGACACATATTACCAGAGCACTGGCTTTGCTCTCCCTCACCCTTGGGTTTCCTCTTGGCAGCTTTGGGATACTGCTCTCACCACTTTCGTCTCCAAGATCCAGACCACAGACAACTCCTCCACAAACACAACAGACCATTTCCTCTCACACATGCACACAAAAAATAAACTAATTTAAGAAATATGTTTAAATTGATGTTTTGATCATGTCAGTTCTGCTGCAAGTCACTTCAGTTATAAAGAATATCAGTTTCATTTCTCTGTGCAAATGCTCAATTTACTACTTTCTGTAAATTATCTAGCAATTTTCAGACTTAAAGAATACTACAATCATATTCAGAATTTGCTCAGCATCAGTTAAAAGCTGTCAAACCTGCCGATTCATTTAATCAGCATTTATCGTACTTCATTAATTCTAGATCTAAACATTTTCAACAAAGTAATGAAGTTATATATAACTCAAAGTGGCAGCACCTATAAATCCTTCAAGCCTTTGGCAACTTCTTTAATCCAAAACAATCATGTTTCCTTGTATAACAAGTCTTGTGATGTCTGTCAGAGCATCTCACTATAGTAACAACAGTCTTAATGTTATAGCTCCCTTGCATGCCTGAACTATTAATCAGACCCGTATTTAAATATGAACTGAAGTACTCCTGATATTCCTCATGAAACAGATACACCCCACACAATACTTTTTTCAAAGTACAATAAAGATCATGACTGAAGTTGTTTTTGATACTGAAGCAAAACATTGCACCTTTCTGGTTATTGCTTTACCCAATTACCTCACCCCTTCACATTAAAGTAACATTTCTAAATAGGCGGTCGACTCTATAAGTAATTTTTTTCTGCCAGTTCTTTCCTTTTGCTTTTAAACAGAAGAGAGTAAAGAAAAACCCCACTTTACAACCAGAAAGGATAGCACATTTTATGGTAGATTTGGGAACATCATTCTCCTTTGAAAGCAAAAGGCTCAATTATGACAATATTTTTTCAATTTAGAAATTTCTTTATGAAAACAAAATTTTTCTCTTCCATAAGTGAGCTGAAATCCTAGGAGTTTTCCAAGTACACTAACCTTTCTTCTAGTGTCCTGAAACCTCATGTAGCATCCTCCCTCAGACACTACTTATGAGATAAGGATGTTACTAATGCTACATTAGGAGTGGTAATTGGTTTTTAATGAGCTATCTTTTTTATGACCAACCTTTTTTGAGTTCAACCTCACTTAGCAGAAAAATCATGTCTGTGATCTTTACACTTCAATCTAACTAAAAATACATTTAACAACAAGTATTACCTTCTTTTCCCAAACCTCTCATAACCATCCCTTATTTCCACAGAAGAAAAAGAAATTTCAGTCAGTTCCTTCAACTTTATCTACATGTTTCAGCTATAACCAAGATTTTACTTTGTTGAGTAATCCAAATGCAATCTATAAACATAAATCTACATACTAAACAGTATTAAATTACATATTAAATGCTTTCAATAATCTGACCCAAATCCAAACTCTAGATTAAATCCAGAAAGCAGAAATATCAAAAAAGCAACCCCAACCAACATAAAACTCATAATTCCAAGAAAGGCAGAGTCGAAAGTATTTTATTACCCATCTAAAAGTGTGAGCTTGTGTTTTACAGTTTGGCCTCAATCCAAAGACTGTCCCCAGTTAATCCACCCCTCTCTTTGGGGAACCAGAGACAGCTGGAGAGAATGCTGGCCATAGCAATATCCACACAGCACGTGCTGCTGTCACGAATGTGTGCTAGCTCAACTGGACAAACTCGCAGAGTGTGTATCATTCAGTATGGAATTCTCTTGCAGGAATTTGACTCTTCCATTGTGCCACCCAAGAAAATGGGAAAGCAGCAATAAAGCCTACAACTGTGGCTGTTCTTCAGAATAGTGCCACAGCTACCTGGTATGATGAAGTTAAAACAGACTGCCCAGAAGTCATTCACCTACAAAAGCTACTTTTGTAGATAGTAAAGATACTAACAGATGCTCTTTAATTCTTGATCTGAATGAACCTCAGTCATTTAGCTTTCACAATTCTTTTTAGTGTTTCTTATAGTGAGCTAAAATCATGCAACAAGACTTCCTAGGGAGGCTGGAAATAACATTTTATTTTATTATTATTTATTATTTTTTATTATTTATTTTTAAATTCTACTAAGAATTAAAATCAAGCCTCAATTTCATGACTGTCCATCCCTGAAAACATGTTCAAGATATGAGAATTGATTACATATAAAATTATTGTATGTAGAGAAATAGATTTGTTTCAGTGATTGATCTACTCTAGCAACCAACTCCATTCTTTCCAAAATGTGAGCACAGTAATCATAGGTACAGCAGTAGCACTATTTTGGTATGCGGCCTGGGTGGCAGAGACAGATCCAGAGATTAGTACATATAAATCACTCAGCCAGGAAGAAAAAGGTCTACACAATTGCCAACTAATATGAAATGCATGTTTTTACAAGGGCTATTCAAAGAAATAGTATTTGTGGGAAGAATGAGTCATAGGATAGTAAACTTCATATACTACAGTTACTCAAAGTGAGAAGACAAAGGGAATTAGAATTTAGATTATTTTTTTTTTAATTACCAAGAAACATTAGCAAAACCAGCTGTTGCACTGTAATAATTTTAAATAGCTTTGTTATGCCTTCATATTCTCTTCCAGTAGTAGTCTTCTCCTTTTCTTTTTCACTTTAATTTTGGGTTTGCTGTTGTTGGCACACTGTCTCAGTAGACATTAGATAAATAAACTTTTCAACATCATAAACCCTTCAAAAACCATATCACTTATCCCTTATCCCCTTGAGAGGTTGGATAGCAATTACTTCCTTCTTTACAGGTTTACTTCTGCTTCCTTCCTCTACGTCTGTGACCTTTCTGCTTTAGTTATAACAAAACAAATACACATCTTAGCAGTAATCTCCACCTAAATCACACTTTGTATATTTGCCTTAGCTATGTATTTTTTGTATTTATTGATTAACACACCTAATTTCACACTTCGCTTGCAGGGGATCAAATTCATTGTCAGACAGGCTTCAGTCAGTACTTTAAAATTACAGAAATTTTTTCCATGATTAGTAAGCACTTAAACAGAACCCATATTTTGAGATGACAAAGTACTAATGTGCTTGCACATACAGAATATTTTGGCAAAACTATCTCTATAATCTCACTGCTTAAAGCTCATTCCGAATAGACCAGTCACATTATGTTTACCTTAGTGTTTTAACTGGAATAGAGTCTGTCTGCATCTTGTCTTCATTTGCTATAACAGAGCCATGTGACACTGAATAACCATTTTGCAACCTTACACTTTGATAAAAATGCATCTATCCCTGCATACACTGAGATTTCAGCCTAACTGCTATGCACAGTCTGAGTACCCTAAACTCCCAGGGGGACTGAAACACCCATCGGTATGTGGGGCTTTAACTGAGGATGTTCTGGAATATCTCTGAGGATGGAGAGCTCTCAACCCCTCCAGGCAATCTTGTAATGTCATCTAAAATCTATACAAGTTACCATTTTCTACTGAAACCCAATGACTACATGCAAAATTTCATATTTGTTTTTCACATCCTCAGGGAGTACCAGAATTCCCAACCAGGTCTAAGGATTTGCATTTGGCCTTCTTGCCTTCAGTGACAAAGAGCTGACGAGTCAAGAAAGCTAAAGACACAACGAGTAATATTTGTCTCATACATATTCTTACTCATGTTTTAGCCATGATTTTCACTTCATGCTAAGGCATGCAGCTCAGCCTAACTTTAAGAGTTTATTAGATTTCCTGGGCTATCATTGTCCCCCTATAAAAGCCACTTATATTTATCCATAAAACTGTTATGTTAACATTGCAATATACCAACTAAATCACTCCAAAGATCATCATCGCACCTGTGGAAGGACAGGAGTCTTCCTTTATATGAAAATAACAAACTCAGTAACTCACAAGCTGCTCTTGCTTCATGAAATATTGCATGTGAAGTATAATTTCAGTGCCCCAGGCTCCACACCTAGAGTATGCAACAACTCATCACTAATTTGAAGCCCAACAACTAGTGAATATTTAGAGAGGGGTTTTTCAAAGTTGAGCAATCTAGAAAAACAGAAACTCATCCTAAAACCTTTCTTTTTTTTTTTTTTTTAAGTTAATCCTCCAAAATGTAAAAATGAAACCTTTTTCTCTGGGCAAAATGTTTGTTGTATGCATAACACTACAGACTTCTCTGATGTCTCTTCATAAATTAAGACACAACATATCCAACGAGAGGACTTTTCATCATTTTGTCCTTAAATCAAGTAAGAGAAGTCTCTGCTAAGGAAAAAGTACCACTGAAGTGATAAGATCAGCAGTCCTTACCTTCTCAGGCATAAATAGGCTAATTTTGGAATAAAATCTGGGTCCTAACTATGGAACTGGTCATTAATTTTTATCACTCCTAAGCTATCAGGTGGTCTCTCCAGGACTCCAGCCAATTCCACAAAACCAAATACGTTGTGCAGCAGATTTCAGCTAGAAGCCAAGTTATGTCTTCAAGAAAACAGACATTGTAATAAGGAAACTTCAGGAGAGCCTGAACTAGAGTAAGGCAAAGGAGAGGCACTTTGCAGAGATGTTAATTAAAGTGTAAATACTAGGAAAATATTCAGAATCAAATAATGAGAAAACAGTAAAGGTAGGTTACTACAAATTTTAAAGGCTCTTTGGCTGTTTTATAAATCCCTGCAAAATCAGTGTGGACTTTAGCCAACAATATTTGCATTACAGTAACAATCTTGATGTAAATCCTTAAACAATCATGCTGGTAAAATTATTCCATACTTCAGAAAGAAAGAAACCCTAAGACATTGTGAAAATGTGCTAGAAGATAAAGGAGCTCAAGATAGCTGGTCAACATTCAAGGACCACTTCTTGCAAGCACAGGATCAGAGCGTCCCAATGGTTAGGAAATCTAGTAAGGGTGCTAGGAGACCTGCATGGTTAAAGAAGGAACTACTGGGCAAACTTAAGTGGAAAAGGAAAATCTACAGATCATGGAAGGAGGGGCTGGTCACGTGGGAGGAATATAGGACTGTTGTCAGAGGATGTAGGGAGGCAATTAGGAAAGCTAAGGCCTCCTTGGAACTTAACCTTGCAAGTCAGGTTAAGGATAATAGAAAGGGCTTTTTCAAATACATAGCTAGCAAAACTAGCAGTAGAGGCAATATTGGCCCATTGAGGAATGAGGTGGGAGCCCTGGTGACAGGATATAAAGAAGACAGAGGTGCTGAATGCCTTCTTTGCCTCTGTCTTCACTTCTGCAGGGTCTCCCTATGAGCCCCAGATTCATATAGCCCCAGAAGAAGTCAAGATAGAGGAAGAGTTTGACATGGTAGATAAGGATTCGGTTAGGGATCAGTTGAGTAATCTGGACATCCATAAATTGATGGGTCCGGATGGAATGCACCCAAGGGTGCTGAGGGAGCTGGCGGAGGTCATTGCTAGGCCACTCTCCATCCCTGTTATTTCCTGCTGGCTCATTTTAATGACCTTTTTGTACATGCTAATAAAAGATTCTTATTCTCCTCACATAAAATCCTTAATGTATTCACAATAGTGCTTTCTCTAGCCATTCCTTTATTATATCAGTTTCTCTTTTCCAGGATTATTTTGGGTGAAGGATGTGAAATATTGTTAATTACCAGCTTTTAGTGCTGAGACTCTGGTCAGCCCTTTCCAGCCCTTTCTTGGGAACATCTCCAACCAAAGGCCAGCATCATGTGTGCAGTAATTGCTCAGCTCTCTGCTCAGATTGGGGTGACCTAGAGCAGAAAAGTTGCTCAGGGCCATGCTTAGTTGGATTTCAAGTAACTCGAAGGGTAGAGACTCTACAACCTCTCTGGGCAATCTGTTTCAGTGGTCAACCAGCCTCACAACGAGAGAAGGGTGGGAGAGGGGAGAATAGTTCAATTGGAAGGGACCCACAATGACCATTTAGTCCAACTGCCTGACCACTTCAGGGCTGACCAAAAGTTACAGCAAATTATTAAGGGTATTGTACAAATGCCACTGTCAGGCATGGGATGCTGGCCACCTTTTTAGGAAGCCTGTTCCAGTGTTTGACTACCTTCTTGGTAAACAAATGCTTCCTCATGACACTGTTCTTGCAACCATGGTCCTCTAAGTCAGAGGACTGGGCAGCCCAAGGTCTATCAGAATCATTAAAGACTGAGGGGAAGAAAAGGAAAGGAGGAGGAGGAAAAAAAAAAAAAAAGAAAAAGCATTGAATGCCTCTGCTTTTTCTTCATCCCTGTTTATCTGGTGGATGCCTTCTCCCCCTAGTCATCCTTAATTCTCAAAAAAAGAGTCTCCTGGGTATGTGAATTAACCTGGTGGTGTCCTAGTTCTCCCACCATGAAACAGAGACAGGAATATTTTGTATTGGTGAGGCCACATCTGGAGTATTGTGTCCAGTTCTGGGCCCCTCAGTTCAAAAAGGACAGGGAACTGCTCGAGAGAGTCCAGCGCAGAGCTACGAAGATGATTAAGGGAGTGGAACATCTCCCTTATGAGGAAAGGCTGAGGGAGCTGGGTCTCTTTAGCTTGGAGAAAAGGAGACTGAGGGGTGACCTCATCAATGTTTACAAATATGTAAGGGGTGAGTGTCAGGGGGACGGAGTTAGGCTTTTCTCGGTGATGACCAGTGATACGACAAGGGGTAATGGGTGTAAATTGGAGCATAGGAAGTTCAAGGTGAATATCCGAAAAATTTTTTTTACTGTGAGAGTGACAGAGCCCTGGGAGATTCTATGATTCTATGAAAATTTGAAAAGTAGTTTACAAAGGGGTTTCCATATTAGATTTCCCCATAGGAGTAGGTCTTAATGTTGGTGTTTTGTTATTAAAATTTGTGATGCTTGGGAACATGAATTAGCAATCACTGGCATTCAAGAGGAGTTGTGGTAAATGTACACAATTTTTAAACAACTCTTCATGTTATAATCAACTTCATTTATTATCACCTATCAGTTCCACCTACATTTACAGGAAAACCAGCAGTTTATAAAGTTGGAAAAAAAAAGCTACTACTGTTTGTTCAGAAAGGTCCTGTTGTCAAAATTAATGTTGATAATAATAAAATACCAACGCTGTAGGTACATGTGAGAATTGTCAGAACGAGTTCTCAGCTCTAACATCAATGCCTTAAGAGAAGTTTAAGAGACATTTCCAGAGGAAACAGAGAAAGTCAGAAGAATGCAAACACAGTGAGAAACTAAATACTTCTGGGGGCAACATTTAACAGCCTACAAGATGAACAGAGCACATAAAAATCGGGGGGTGGGGAGAATGGAGTGCATTCATACATAATACAGTAACTCAATTAACATTCAAACATTCAATAGTTCAGGGAATGCAGAGGCAGACTTGCCTCAAGAAATTCACAGCACCTTTGGGTAAGACCACAACAGTATGTGTTTATTGAAATCTGCATCTGGTAGTCATTTGTCCAGCAGCAAAGTTTTTTGCTTTTTTTACTCAAATAACCTACAGGGGCCCATTTACTCTGCAAATGTTCACTTGCACTAAGATGCACATTGTATAATTTATGTTCTTAATTATACAGCAAAGTTTATCAGCATGTTTGTCTGTGTTGTTTAATTTCTTATTTGTCACATGGGAGTAATAGAATGCATCTTGAACAGTCTATTGATTCTTCATTGTAATAAAATACATTGGAATGGAAGATATTTAATCCCTAAATTATTTTACTTCTCCCTTCTTTATTGGAGATTTTTCATTTAGAGAAAAAGGAGTCAACACAGTTTCAAAGCTTTCTAGGAGATATTTCCTTCATTCCCCCATGACCACACCCCTAAAAAAGAAAAAACATCAAACAAACAAGAAAAAAGGAAAAAAAAAAAGAAAGAAGAAAAAAAAAAAAGAGAGAATGCAGGCTATAATCCTAATTTGCCAAACACTGTGTTAGTAATTACATACCATTTTCAAAATTGTAGCCTAGCCCAAAAGACAGTTTTGTTTTTATAAAACCTCTGCAATAAACTATTTAGATATTTTGGGAACTGCAAGTCTTGTCCTCACCACCCATCTAATCCCAAATCCCACAAGGAAGGAAAATTGATTAGAGCAAGGGCAAAGAAAAAGTCAGTATCCTGGGAAGGACAAGAAAGAAGGCTCAAGGCCCTACACCAAGAACATAGTTTCATCTCCAGATACACATGTGCTCCCTTCCCAGCATCTGAAGCATCAATTCACAATGCTCAGTTTCTTGCTCACTGACAAACCTGTCTTGCCAGAATTCCCATAGAGGAACTGTGTTCATAAGTTAGATACAGTTTTCTAGGGTTACTTCAGGAACTACAAACCCTGTTTTTCATTACTCAAAGTGACACAGTTCTTCTGAGCCTCCTCAGCCAGTCATCAAGAGTTAGGTAATCAGAGAAAACCCATTCAAATACACAGTAATTTTTTAGAGCACTTAAGTCATCTTAAGGTGTGACACATCGAGATGTGCCATTTGGCTGGGTCTCAAATGTAAAGGACACCTAGAAACTTTTGACAACTTCACTGTCTCTATTCCCACGAAGTGGAAGTACAAGAAGATTTAGAAGAATTGAGTTTTTGTGGCAGAGAGGTTCACCATTAAGCTGCCTTAACTTTCCTTGCCCTCCCTTTACACAACTTGAATTTTAAGAAGCTTACAACTTATTACTTTTTTATTTGTGGGTAGAAAAATGTCTGATTTTGGTAACACTGGAGCATCAGAGAAAGAAGCTGAGAGCAGAGGGACACATTAAGATATTCTTTCTACAGAAACAAGACCGTAACCACTTGATAATTCTCCTTTTGTTTATCACATACCAATAAGTTAGTGCTAGTTACAGAGAAAATCAGATCTCCATCCCAGTTAGACAATTACTTTTTTATTACAGAACTATAAAAGGAATCTCTAATCAGTGCAATTATTAAAATGTTAGAAAGTTTTTTTTCCCCAAAAGTTTACTCCAAGGATTTTTGACCCAATTTCCATGAGAAACATGTCAGGTTTTTATTGCTACTGTCTTCATTAAGCAATGTGACTTCAGTGGCATTTAATTTTGTTAAACCTTAACCCAGATCTTCCTTATTCACCTTGCAAAGCAGGCACTGATAGGAACTAGGGACCACCTGAGTCTTTGCCAACAGAATACAGAAGGGCTAGGTATAGCAACTTCTGTGCACTTGTATCAGCTTGCTCTTGCTTAAACCCTTATAGCCACAGAAATCCCAAATCAATCAATAATACAAAATATTATCACAATATTCAAAAGAGAAAAATATGGAATCTTGATTTAACATAACCAGAATTATGAGGATTTGACATCACAGGTGAAAGGACATTTGAGCCAGCTAAAATGTTATCTTTCAGACAGAAGCAAAGGCATAACAAAGGCAGGTGATGGAAAGAAAGCTGTGAGTGATCACCTAAATAAAACAAATCCAAAATCCATAAATCATGTTCTATGTCAAGGCAGGTGCACAGCTCAATATTTGGATAATATAAAAACATATACAGTTGAATAATATTGACAAATTATTTATTACAATATATATTATTACCTCTTTTTCTACATATGTCAGGGTACTCTCTTCCATATACACTCAGTAATAAAAGCAAGAGTGAGAAGTAAATGTTCAACACTACTCTTACTATCTCTGTTGCCAGTCTTGGATCCTATATTAAATATAAAAGCAACAGCACTCATTTTAACTTCTTAGTGACAGACTGCTGCAATCTGCCTGCTGAAGTGCATAGCTGAGAAGATGGAGAAGTTATTTTACCATTTTAAGCAAGCTAAGAAGATCCAATATTAAACCTATTACAGTTTAAAAGTGATCAGTGGCTCCCCCTGGCCAGCTCACAAATATCTCTCCCAAACACATGGCCTGTGTTGTAAAGTACTAGTCCTCTTCTAGACAGACAGAATGGAATAGAGTACAAAGAGAGAACAAACTACAAACCATAACATTTGGATCCAATTAGGAAGAAACATTTTAAGATCTCAGTGTGTAACCCCCCACGAATTTCAAGGAGTGACACTCCTAGAAAATTAGGCCAGAATTTATAGGAAATTTGTAACTCCACTGTTTTGAAGTGATATACCCCTTCAGTGACTCCATATCAGTTTTTAGGCACAGTTGTTCTGCATTGCTTTGCCTTTAAACAGGATAATCAGTAGGCAGGTGCAGGAAAAGCACTTTACAGAACTAACTCCACAGGCAACTCAGCTGATTTTTTAACTTTGATCACTGTTCTTTACCTTTTTATTATATAGGATTATATTTTGTGCCTAGATTAGTAGATTTTGTGTCTGCTCCTGCTCATAGTGCAGTCAGAACACTCAAAACATGTTTACTTAAAGCAGGTGAAATGCAAACATGGCAAATTATACAGTAATAATATCTATCCGAAAACCAACCCTTTCTTTAGTCCTCCCCTACCACATTTGGCAGTTGGATCCTCGCTGTTTTCCCATTAGGTGCTTAAAAATGGTGTTAAGAATTTTTATGAATCCTTCACAGACTTCAGATCACTGAGGTCCTCAGTGCCATCGGAGGGCATGCCTTGATGCTGGAGATGCTTTTGAAGTACTGACCCTCTACTCACCGGATTAGCCATTGTGATTACAGAAGTCATTTGTGACTTCTTCACCTGGTAATGTCACACAATGGCAAAAAAATTAAGCCAGAACATTGACCCTGTTCAGTCACATTCACGCTTATTAGTTGTGAAGGATCATTACATTACATGTGAAAACTACGAGTATTTCTTCTTCTGCCTTACAGAAGAGAAGAGTAAAAAATGTAATTAAGTCTACTAAATTTCTTAGAGGCATGCTTAGTTTCTGAAGACAACACAGCAATTTTTCAGATTTTACAGCAATACACTTGAAAATGTTGGCTGCTACATTCTTCAATAACTAAATATGGTCTATAATCTGAAATAATGTACTATTTAATATCATTTACTATCATGGCACAAATTGAAGCATTACCTCATCTGTTCAAGCACTCCATGTTTAGATACTGATCTAATGAGAGTAATTTAAATAATTAATACCAAAGAAAAGTAGTGTATCTTTGCAAGTGAACCTTGAGGTGTTGCTATTGTTAAAACAGGAAGCATCAGAAAGCACAGGCATTTCGAGCCCTCTTGGTAGAGAATGTCTGGTATTGAACAGCAAGCAGCTGCCTGATCAATACTGTTTATAAAGTGGACAGACAGTCCTGAACTATTTCCACAAGCCAGTACTCAAAAGCTGCACAGGCACTATGAAGACCATAGACTAAATATTAATGCCACAGCAGTTTCATAGCACCTGGAAAGGTGCTATATTACTAAGGCTAATTTTTTTTATAGCTCACATAAAATAAGGCACTGACTGCTGTTTGTTGCATAGGTTTTTTTTTTCCTCACATAAAACCTGATGAGATTTTAAGTTTATTCACAGCAGTACTTTCCATTTTATAGCTATGCAAGATTTACTGTGGAAATTTTATATACAGATAGATTTAAACTCTATCAATGTTTTGGCACCATGACAGCAACTCAGAGTTTAATATATAAAAATGTTTTTAATAGTACCATCTGTTGCTAACCCAAATGCCACTATTCCATTTCTTTCAGTGGTTTTACTCTAAATTTTTCCATATATTTGACATTTCAAACAAAAAAAGACAGCTTGATATCAACAGTGGCTTAAATGGAAAAAAAAATAAACTGAATAGTCATAATTTCCTCTATTTCTGCCCTCAAGTATTAATCCTTACTTTAAAATTTTCAGGCTTTAATTCAATTTGACTAACAGCTATACAAGTTTAATAAATCTATCAATCTATGCAGCTAATCAGCAGCACCATTTATTGAAGGATGTCTCATGCTTTTGAGACAAGGTCACTAGGAGGTTTATATATGATTTATATCAATTTATTAATCCTGGCTTGTATCTGCAGAGTTTCTATAGCAGCCTTTGCTTTTAAAACTCAACTTTTGGAATCCAAACATTAGCTGTCTGATGAAAATATGCTTGCATCTTCAACACTCTAATCTCTGGTCTTATAGGACTCTCAGCTGAGAAGACTTGGCAGGCTGTCATCCTTGAGATGCTCCTTGAAGCACTCTTGGGGCATGGAATGCTCAAAGACATCTTTCCATTCTGTACAACCCTACACTCAGCTGTCCTTCCCCCTCCTTCCCCTTGGCTTAAAAGGAGCAAAATGACTGCACAAGGTCTTCCCTGTCCTGAAGGGACAGATTTATTCAAACATATCACGAAACATGAGTATTTATGCACATCAGTTGCTGAAGTAATTCCTAAGAAGAGCATTTGAGTATTATTAGTAATAATAACTGAAGTTATCAGGAAAGTTATCAGGGGAAAGATGAGATCATGTTTTGGGATGAAACAGAGGAAACACTTCACAGATATCCCTAAAGAGCAGCATAAGGGATCAGCATAAGGGATCAGCATAGAGCTGTTCAAAGGCTATAAAACTCAGTTTGAACTGGTTTGTGCTGCTGTAACAACCACCTCTCCTTCTCCTTAGCAAGATTTCAACACTAGAAGTATCATAGATTCAGCAGAACATCGTGGTAAAGGACAGACTCACTGCATCTATTTTAGGCATGTAATAGCAAAGCATAACAAGGAGAATGCACTGGAAATTTATATACATTTTTAAATCTACCATAACCAAGACTCATTTCACATTTGGACTGTGTTCAACAGGCTTTTTTTTTTTCTCTTTTTTTTCAGAAAAAGATTATTAAAGGTCTGGGAGATACTGCTTGATGAATGAAGAAAAATGATGACACTAATTGACATCATGAGAAAACTCACAAAGAAAAAAAATAACCCACCTCCTGAAAGGAGAGAGATTAATTTTTTAATCTCTCAAGAAAGAGATTCCAGGGCAGGCCAGTATCTGTCAAAGTGAATTTCTCCTGAAATGCACCAGATTGAAAACATGAAGGTAAACCAAAAAAGCTCACAGACACAGAAAAGTCACAAATATGAATTTTGTCTACCCATCAGAAGTAGTTTTTTGTATGGAATTTTCACAGCATGGAATAATATTACTGCTTGGTTAACAGAAAAAAAAAGTAAAGTTACAGAATTTACTTTTATAATATTATTGAAAATGTTTTTTTCTGTTTTGCTTGGAATTTGGGGTTTTTTTGGCTATTCATATGTTGCTGTTTCAGCATCAAATACGTTGCATATTATAATGCAGAATCACAATCAAGCAGGATATTTTTAATAGCAAAGCATAGTGGAAATTCTGAATTTTCTTCCAAATGTGGATAAGCATAAAGTTTCCTTTTAATAGCTGCCTAACATACAACTAAGCTCTGTTCCCTAGAAAGAGCTGAAAAAAATGATCAGACACAAACTTCAAGTAAGTGCAGAATCAGAATAAAAAAATGTTTTTTTATATTTTCCCCTATTCAAGGAGCTCAAACTATTTTACTAGTACTTTTTTTAGGGCTTTATTTGTTTTAAAATAATTCTATCCTTCATAGGATAAAGGTTTTAATCTGCATTGTTTGGGATGCAGGAAACCATCACAGCAGAGGGATTTTGCAAATACCAAATAGGGTTTGTTCCCTGACCACAAGATCTTGTCATAGAAATGACAGATACTATGGTTCACATTGTAAGAGACTACTTCAAGTAAAAAATTACTAAAGCAAAAAAAAACCAGCAGAGACATTACAAACTGCTGGCATCAATATCTGACCTTTATAATCACATTCAGAAATAGGAACTCTGGTCCAAGTTTGATTTCTTCTGAAATTCTTTATGATCCTCTTAGACAGCAAAAATTCTACCCCTCCTTATGTTTAAATCAGTCACAAAACAAAGTGAACATTTTATTTCTTTTATTGGTTTTATGATATTCTTTCATCCTGATGAAAGCAGAAAGCATGTTAAAGTTTCCTAAGCTTAGGAATTTAAATCCAAAGAAAGAAAGTGTATTTGTACTTGGGTCTTATTAAGAACAGAGAGAAATTAAGCTTCTGTACTTCTGACAAATGGATATAGCTGAAAAAGTCTCGTATAGAAATCCAACTACAGTGAATTCATGTCGAAAATTTCACTTTACCACCATCATCACCACTTCTCAAATATATTTCAATAGATGCTTCACTCCCAGTGATTTCAAGAGCACTCATTTATGCTCAAGTAAGGATAAGCCTCGTTATTTTGGTTAATTGGGCCTTAGAGACCGGTGGCAGTTTCTTCTGAAGAAAAAGGCCAACAACAAAATGAGTACACTTAAAGAAGCTTCTTAGAAAAATCTTACAGAAAGTGAATGGTTCTTCTCCACCTACAGAATAATCCTGATTGTGGGTTTAGTAATTTGTCCATTTTTACTTCCAGAAGTGGGGCACATCAGTAAAAATTAATCTTTAATGGAGAGTGGTTGAGTGCGTATCAGGAAAGCTGTAATTTTAGACAAGATGAAGGACAAAGAGCTCTCCACACCAGAAAAATCCAATCTACTCTGCAGAGTTAAGTCTGATGGATGTGGCAAGTTAGCCAGCTGGTTTGAGAGATGCACAGTGATATAGAATCATAGAATGATAGAACTATTCAGGTTGGAGAAGACCCTTGGGATCACCGAGTCCAACCAAATATGTAACCATCACTGGGCAGCCCAGCCAAGTTCTGGACTGGAAGTCATTCTCAGTTGGTTGCTGTTTTGTCTCCAAACCAATGTCTGTATTTTCAGGTAAATAATCCAGGAGATAGCTTCACTATTTTAAGCCCACCTATTAAACTTGACTACACATTGAACAAGATTCAAGTTAAAAAGTTCAGGTTAGGAGTAAGGAGACAAAGTGATCTGGAAAACAGAAGTGCAATTTTTAAGTGATCTTGGGCAGCTCCCAAAGTGAACTCTATCCAGTGGAAACAAGGTCTAAGTGCTGATGTGGGAGTTTCCCACAGCTTCTATTGGCCTTCAAAGCCATGTGTGTCATCAGTCTCTTGATGAAGCTGTACATAAATATCAAACTGGTATTAAAACAACAAAAAATGTTCCACAGAACCTAAATTAAAGCCAGATGTGGAAAAAAGCAGATGCTTGGAATTCACTGTAATTTCAAGACAGAATAGAAACATTTGCTAATTTTATTATTTACTAAGTAAATTGTCATGCTAAGGAAGTCAAGTAGAACATTTATAATTTCCCGAATGCACCACACAGTAAAGAGGTAAGGGCTCTATTGACTAAAAATCCTGCAATTAGTATCAAATTGGAATCTAAACTAAATCTCTGGTAAGATTTCTACTCTGATTACATACCGAATCATAATTATACTTTCATAAGTCATTTTTAAAACATAAAGTAAAGTATGTCAGGAGGGTCTTAATACTTTGTGTCAACAGCACAGCACTGAAAGAGGAAATTGAACAATGCAAGTTAAAAAGATATTTAGTAAGACCAGCATGACAAAACTTCTAGTTTTTCTCACCACAGCAAAACATTCAACTAAATGTTCTTAATGAATCAACATTTTAAGAGTGATCCTTTGAAAAAAAGTCCAGGATGAAGTAGTTTCCCTACCAGATGCCAGTTTATTAGCCTAACATCAGTGATCTTATATATGGAATTACATCACTATGATGTCACTGCAGTAAATTTAAGTTTTGCTGATACATAACTTTACAAGTCTATTTTAATTACAGTGGAGCAGTGGCACTGGTCAAATTGTACCAGAGAGGAGGAAAGGAAAATCTCCAGTTACTAGAAGACATTTTTATGGTCTCCAAACCCAACAATCATCTACAAAATCTTGAAGAACTTGATCTCAGAAAGGCAAGTAACTTCCCAACAGAACAACCAAATAATCTAATTACCAAAGTGGGACACCCATGTCTTATGAAACCTCTTTCACTGCTTTTACAGTTTTTAGAATGCCATGTATCAAGAATATAAATATAAATCAACCTAAAAAACACTAATCTTAACAAATCTAATGCCTCCATTTTAGCTTAAAAGTAGCCAGAAACCTGAAAAGCCATTTTCTAGTCTTCCAACTCAGCAACATCAATTGTACCAACTGCATTGTATGAGAAAAACAAGCTCAAAATACAAGAACAATTCACCAGAAAATATACTAAAGGTCTTCCCTATGCAACTCTATTTTTGAAAAACTGCCCTGAGGGAGTAGTGGGGGATACCACAACTACCTCTTAATTTTTCAGAGTCAACAGTGACAATACATAACAAAAATAACAGGTATTTTTACCAAGCACGTTCCAGTATCTGCAAATAATCTGCCTGTTGTACCTTACTGTTCAGAAATACAAACTTTATCAAGACTATCAAAATAGTTAACCCTGATAAAACAGATTTTTACAAAAATATAGCAATGCTACAGGGAAGCAATCAAGTAAAGTTGCTGATTCTATGGTAGCTGTGCTAATTTGAATGCATTCGCTTTGCAAACATTTTGTACTCCAGCTTTTCCAGCTATGAGTGATGACTCCACTGCATAATCCTCCCTGGCCAACCCAAGGATTTTTTAAAGTACACCAGTTCAGTTTTTTATGTTAAGCCTTGAACTTCAGTAAGTTGCAATAAACTCACACTGGACTCTGCATTCTGTAAATATGTAAAACTTTATAAACAAAAACTGGCCCCTCTCCAACAAGTCTATATCTTTCCTGTGCTGACACAAATCCAGGTAGATGACATCAGTTGCTCTGCCACCATCCACCATCTCTGCAGCCTTGCCAAAGAAGGCCACCAAACTGGTCAAGCATGATTTGCCCTTAGTGAAGCCATACTGGCTGTCACCAATCACCTCCTTATTTTCCAGGTGGCTTAGCAGTGTTTCCAGGAGGATCAGCTCCACAATCTTGTAGGGCACAGAGGTGAGACTAACTGCGTTTAGTTCCATGGCCTGTAGCTCCCAGCCTAGAATCACTCTCACTGCAGATGAGTGGCACCTGGCAAAAGGTACTTGTTTCCTTTATTGGATCCCTCTCATATATATATTTAGATTTTTTCTGAGTTTCACCAGGCCAAATTAAGAATACATCAGATACTTCACAGTTAATGTCTCCAGCATCTGCACCAATAACTTAAAAAGGTTAAAACATGAAATGGAGAGCCAAGTCATCATTATCCCCACAAACCTTATTAAGCAACACTGCTGAGCCATTTCCAGCTGAACAAACAGCTATACCATTTGCACAGTAAGTGAATGATCACTTCTCAAAGCCAGCTCTGGAAACATTCATGTGATACGACTACACAAAAATTAAATTACAGTTGCAGAACAGTATAGACATTTGCAAATGGAGCAGGGATTACAAATAATTATTAAAATAAAAAAATTAAATCAGATACCACTTTCATTTTTTTATGGGACAAACTCAATATTGTAACTCTTTAGAGAGGGTTATTGCCCATGAGATCAAAACATACCCGTTTCGTTCCACAACAGAACCTGTGTCACCAAACAAGGAAACAGCATTGTTTTCCCCATATTATAACCCATCACAGAGTCACTAGTACAATAAGGCAGTACACAAATTTTGTATTGACCTAAAATTATAATGGATTTCTTTATACCACACAACACTAGTCACTTGCTTTCTGACATAGACCGTAAGAAGGTCTAACCTACCTAGGAGCCTGTGTAAATAATGCGGATTTTAGCCCATCCTGGACTCTGTGCAAGCATTCCAAGTCCTGTACACAAGTGCTGAGGAGAGTTACCATGTCAGTGCCATGACAGCACAAACTGCAGTGTACACTGTCAGGGAAACACACCCTCTAAAACCAAACTATTCAGATAATAATTCAGAACTGCCAAGCAAAAACTGTCACTTAAAAAATTTCTATAATTTCAGAAAATGTAACAACAATAACATGAATAATAAGAGTGCTACACATTCCCAACTAGCTGTTGACATGGACCCCATAATCTATTCTTAAAAAGAATGATCTCCCACATTCAACAGTATTTCCTATTCTATAAAATTAAGAGGACATACATTATTATCTCAGTGGATGGAAAATGCATGTGGCTTGTGTAACTCATCCTGTAAATCAAATACCACTGCTTGATTCAATATAATCACACGGTTATCCAGCTGAATATAAAACCAAGCACCCTTTACTGCCAGCCACCGTTTTATTCTTAACATCCAAAGTGTATTTTCTTACCTCAGCAGCCTGTGTCTCCTGGTGTAATAAAGTTAGACCTGTCAAGTCTTCTAAGAAGGAATGTGAAGAATTAAAAACTTTAGCTAGGAAATTAAACCCTTCTCTTTCATATTGGTCAAGGACCTGTAAAACAAACAAATAGAAATGTATTTTAAATAAGATGTCCACATCAAATAAGATGTTCACACAATAAAAGTACAATCTTTGTGGACACTCAGAAAACTACGGTATATTTAAAAAGGTATGGATTACAGAGAAAAAAAAAAAAGATCATTTCTCCCAGCTCAATTTCTAAATTGGGGAATGGTTGAGTTACAAGGGAAGAGAAATGAGGTTTAAGATTCCCTGAGGGAAGAGAAGCGAGGTTTAAGACTTCCTGGTTTAAACGTATTTTGAGCTTATTACAAGACAGATTATACAGCAAGAAGAAAAACTTTGTTGCAAAGTCATGAAAGGAGCATTTGAGTTACACAAAACACAGTAAAAGACTGTTTCAATACATGGGTTGAGGGAAAGAACCATGCTGGGACAGACTGAAAAATTCTCCGAGCCAGTGTCCAAATCCAACATCCTCCCTGTCTCCAGAGAATCATGGTTCTGAGACTATTGTACCTGAAAGCACTCTCTATTTTTCTACTCTAATTTTCCCAGTTTAACTTTTATTTTGAGAATTTTATAGACTCCTACAAGAACTGCAAGGAGGGTTTTAGCCTATGCTCCTCTCAAACCCCTGACCATGAAGAATTTTATTTTATTATTTAGCTTAAATAAATATATGAGAGGCTGAGCACAATGGAGATTGAGGAAAGAAAAGAAAAATCTCAAAGATTGACAGGATTCTAGACATTTTGTGAAAGTTAATAGCAAGAGCATGGAGGGAACATATGACAGAACAATCCCAGTATCCATTGTTTTGTTCTGAGTTCAACCACTGATCACTTAATATCCTGCTCCGCTGCCACGAGTCTCAGAGATGAAGCAGCTGAGCTTGACAGGCTGCAAAGCAACTTTTCCTATAGAAATTCATATAGCAGAGGAGGATGCATGTGTGGACTACAAAAACACACAATATTTTTAATAGAAAGGAGCAGTTGCTGTGACATTGAAGACAGAGAGGCAGGGGAAGGACAACCAGTATTCCCCCATATAGAGAAGAGAGAAGGTTTTCAGAAGATTCCATGGAAAGGCTTAATCTGTTAAACCTGCCAAAAACCTTTTTCTGTGAAAGATCCCAATGCCTTTCTCAATATGTACATCTTCACTTCAGTAATCATCTTCCTCAGATAAATCAACAGTACAAAAGTGAAGGACCAAGAAAGGGGTAATGGTCAGGCAGTTTCACAGATGGCTGTTATTTTTTAGAATTAGGATCATTTCCAAAGCTCAGGTTCTGTACAAGCCAGCACCTCTTCCAGCTATCATTCTGCCTTTTGCCCTCCCAACCACATGCACTGTTCCTGTGGACTTAAACCCTGGGCATGTCTTGAGTCTCTGCATGAGTCCTCCTTGATCACCTCAGTTCTACAAGCAACACTGTACTGCTGCCATACCACACTCTTCAGAAACACATCCACTGCAGACAGCAGGGATATATTTTTTTTAAAAAAAAAGCTTCAGCATAAATCAAACACTTATTAAACATCAGAGAATCCACAAACAACTGCATCTCTGTAAGTCCTGGGCCTTGGGAAGAGCACCAAAATCAGCCAACAAGATATGGCTCCTGGGCTCCTGTGCTCAAAGAAATCCCTGATTTTCCAGTCACTGATGTATACACTTCCTGGTATACAACGTTCCTGTAACCAGTGGAATTCATTTCCTCTGGGAAAGAAGAAAAAAACCCAACACCCTGGAAGGACTTCAGTTTGTTTTATTGTGAAATAGGTGATTCAACCAAGTGAGCTTCATTCCAAAGTTTAAGAATGAACAGACAACCCCTGCTCCCCTTCCCCCAAAGAAGCCAAGCATCCCACGTTGGTCTATAGCAGGGACACACACATACAATTGTTTAATTATTAACTCATCTAAGTCAAGCAAAATCACAACGTACTCTCAACAATTTTACATTTTTCTAGTTTAATAATTCCTAAAGGTCTCAAATAACCTTTGCATTGATAAATCTTAAAACTGTGGCAACTTGCACAGCACAACAGTATTCTCCGGCAAAACACGACCAGTGACCTTTTACATTGAGTCCTACAGGATTTCAACCTCATTTTAAAATCTGTTTATATTTAGCTGACAGACTGCAAGTTTACTGGTAAAAACAAACTGGGATTTGCACTCAGATCTTCATGCAAAATGTCCATCTAGCAGCAGAATTATCTACTGCATACTCAGGGTTCAAAAAACCCCACAAATGCAACTGAAACACAGCTGTAAAGAGGAAGATGACAGAATACATGTCATGACAAACCTTTGAAACCTTCTAGACCACATTTTACACTTCTACAAAAAAATAAAAGCTGCACTTCATGTTCTTTTACTAAATTTGGAGAATTTGCTTTTCATATTTCCAAGATTTATTTTGCCACACATGGGTTTTTGTGTGCTAGTGCAATGACCCATACCCATAATCAGAAATTAAAAGAAGAAAAAAGGTAAGGAAAAAAAGAAATTAAAAAATGCTTAGGAACATTTATTTGGGTTTTCCTTGTTGTTTTTTGTTCCCAAGATAAACAAACCAAGACAAACTCGCCTGACTGTTCAAAATGCAATGCAGAGAACTGGGCAACTCCAACATTCCATTTCACAAGCATCCTCTTAATACTACGCATTATATATAGAGTGAAGTTGCACTGTGGATATATACATACATTTAAAGACTATTTTATACTTCAAAATTCTAATAAAACAACTAGATGGGCAGAAGTGTCTTGCATCTGGCTCTTTGTGAACCACTGTATACAGAGATCATTTTATAAACTTGGATTAGGTTCACAGCCCTGCCTGCATATAGCCCTCAAAGCCATCAGCGTTATCAAATGTGTTGCTATTGCTTTAATCTGTTGGAACAACAATACAGAGTTTAGCAGACATCTCTTTAGTGATGTAGGCCAGATTACAGCTCATGGTACATTGAAACAATACTCAGCCTATACACAATGAAACTGTAGCCTTATTCTGAAACATGACAGCATTATCAAGAAATGCATGGACAACAATATAATATTTTGGTATCTTCCCAGCGGTAAAAAGTGCTAGAAGAGGTAAACTAATTTGGGAAATGCAAATATTATGAATAAAGCAGGGAACTGAGGGCAATCTTGCTATATACAAGAAGTCTATCAAACAGCCTTTAAATCTGGTTGATTTCATTACTCACCTAACTACGTCTTGATCCTCAGTTCCAAAGAACACTGAGTCAGGCCCAAAATGAAAATTTCCAGTTATTGCTTCCTCAGTAAGCACATTAATTCTGTGTGCCAGGGTGCTCTGTATAAACTGCCCTGGTTTATTTCAGAGATGTGCTTATCATTCCTGCATTCCCTGCCCCAGCTATAAATGAATGCTTACGTACTCACACAAAGTAGACTGCTTGCCTACTCTGACATCCACAATGTCTAGCATTCGTGGTGGATGAATCACCTGGAAGAACTTTCCACAGAACCACAGGATCTTAAGGGTTGGAAGGGACCTCGAAAGATCATCCAGTCCAACCCCCTTGGCAAAGCAGGATCACCTTTTATTAAATCCAAGTGTGCTTTGTATAGTGAATAGCATGGAAGAGACTAGGAAGTCTCCCATTAAGCATCTTTGAAAATATTAAGATTAATAGCATCACAGAACCATGAGTTGAAGGTATATTATTTTTGGATCTAGAAAACTGTAGCTTTTTGTGTTTTTAAAACTGGGTAGAAATGATCCATATTAATATGACCAAATCTGCTATTTTATAATGGAAAGATTTAAAAAATTGGTTTTCCCCTGCAGAAACTCCATGATGTCACACCACTGGTCTTTCCATGGCACTACAACGACAAATGTAGATTAGGGTAACAAATACGACTACAGACACAGTATCTTATAAGCCTAAATCTAACGTACCACAATACAGAATATTTTTCTTACATTAGCATATAGAGAAGCTTGAAAAACTTTAATAAAAAGTGTACTTGCTGATTATAATTACTTGCTTTTTATAATGGGAACCTATTAATCAGTTTTGAAAAAGAAATTCCAACTACACAGCCCAGAGGAAGAACATCAGGGAGCCAAAGGATGATCTGGCAGCATTACCCAGTTTGCTATCTGAGCCGTGGTGGTGTCACTGAGGAAGGCACACACTATAAAGAAATCCTTTTAACATAGACAGCAGTTGCAAGAACATTTTGTAACCTTCAGGGACTTTACTTTGCAATTTAGATGATTAAAACTTTATAATAAACACCAAAGAAGAGATAAACACCTTGCCCACATCTAACCTTTATTACACTAATTCAGTAGCAGCTGTCCTCTGATAAATGTCATGAGATATATTTGTTCAGTACCCATAAAGAAAAATAAAACTCATAAAGCATAAAGCAAAATAAAACTGATCTCAAGCTCCTATGTCAGGAGACCACACAGGAATACTCTGCAGGTCACCAGGAATAAAGCCAGTCCAGACATCAAATAAGCACAAAATATTTCTAAAAAATGTTTCCAGATTTAATAAGTGCCTATTTTGTTGCTGAGTGGAAAGGAAATCTTCTCCTATTTAATCATGTCCAGCAGAGTCCAAAAGCCCGTGGCTGGCATGAGTTTGCTTTTTCAGTCTTGACAATTCTTTTTGCTGCTAACCCCATACTTGGTACCAATGTGATCATTCTGAATAACAGCTTTACAGGAGGACAAATACTTGACAGATGTGATAATTTTTATTATTATTGATCTCCAATTAGTTACTATCTGACCATAGATGTAAAAAATCCCTCACAAACTTTTTCTGGGATTAAACTTGTCACTGTCCAGTCATTCAGTGACACGTCCCAGAGTAGCAATTGATTTTCTCAAGCAGAATAAACTTCAAAGCAGCAAGAAAAAGAACCAGAAGGATATAATTCTTCTGGTCAGCAATGCAAGCTGGAGCAATAGAGATTTATTAAGGAACTCTTATCTTTTTTCTCACTTGTGGGTCACTTTTCAGAGCTTAGGGGAAGAATTAGAAAGCAGTATGGCTTCTGTATTTCATGTCTGCTACAAACACTGCCAGGAGAACCCACATTTTAAAACCACACTATTTTGACACATGTAAATCTCTCAGGTTGACACTATAATCTCAGCTCCACTCCACATTTTACAGAGCCAGAGCCCCAACTGATTCTTCACATGATGGCATTTTAATAGAACTAATGATTCTGTGGATGCACATTATCACAACAGGGACAAATTAATGTATTGCTAAAGCCTTTTGTGTAACTGATACAAAGTAACCCACTTCATTAGCAATTTTTTTATATGTCTGTTTACTGAATGAAAAAAAAACCAAAAAACAACACAAAGAATCTCATGGTAGGAGCCAAAAACTAAGAGTCTTACAGTAAAAGAACTTGTTTTGAAATGAGAAACAGATGTGCAGCCTTGGTGTTATATTCTTTTTAATAGAATTCTTCACAAAGAAGCCTCAATTGCTGGGTAGAAAGACATTCTGAAAGAGAATCTGGCTCCTGGATTGCTTTATAGTTTGAAGTTAATATATGGTTAAGTAAGAATACAAAAAAAACAACTCCTAATCCCAACAACCTGGCCACTGATGTGAAATTGGCTCACATTTTATGCCTAATTCCTATCACACAATTTTTCAACTTTTTACCAGTATTTACATTTGTTTTGGCTTTTTTTGTTTTCTAAGTAGTTAGCAGCTGTAGAGCTTGAAACACTTTTGTTTACTTTCCAGGAACAATAAAACAAGAACTTAATGCTACCAGATTCATTGTTTACACTAAGATATCTGGGTAGCCTACCTCCAAAACAATATGGGTGCTGTATTTCACACTCTTCCTGGCTCTAAACTCCTTCCACTCAACAAAGACAGCACACACTTCCCCTCAAAGAGGACAGATCCTGCACTAAACATTTCAGAGTCAGAAAAATCACAGCATTCAGTTTTCTGTTTAGAAAATTTACATGCCTAGCTGTATTTTTGCACACTGCAACTATCCAGTCATCACAAGCAAAGCAGAATGAATAGAAAACGACTATGAGTAGTTTTCTACTGGAATGCTGAAAAGAGACATTTCCGTTTCAACAGTTGCTTGGAAAATAAGGAAAACCATGCCAGTTAAACTCCTCAAAGCTCATTGTATCTGCTATTAAAACAGGAAGTTTAGTGAAAGACTACACTGCTGTGGAGAACCTTCATAAGTGGGAAGAGAATAAAATGAAGCACATGAGCCATTGGGATCCTGGGTGTAGGCAGCAGCACAGGCAGCACTGCTAACATTCAAAATCTGATCAGGAGATCTGTAAATCTGGTTTCCTTAGAAAAATCCTCAGCTCCTAGACTCCTTTTCTTTCGTGAAGTTCTGAGGTTTTATTACCACTTGGTCCAAAAAACTTGCAGAGAAAGCTAAGAAACCTAACAAGGTGATCCTGTAATTCATCTATGAGAAAGAATGTGTCAGAATTGAACTTTTCTAAGGATTGCCTAATGATTTTCCAGGGGCTCAGCTGACAAGACAGGAACAGAGAAGTCTGGCAATGACACATGAGCACAAAGATGACTCTTAAGACACTTCATCTTTTGATAATACTCCAAGTATTATCTTAATATGTCTATGAGTGGTCACACACACTTGTGCATTCACACTCAATTATGTTTTAAGAACAAGACCACAAAACAAGGTTCTGCAGAAGGTGCAAGCTGAAGAAGGCTGCTCTGAAAATACTGCAAGGTTAGAAACCACCAGGCAAAAGTGGCATATTTTTTGGCTCATGTCCAAATAATTAAAACACCCTCTGCCTGCACAATTTTCTCCTTACCTTCCCAAAATGAGTATTGAAAATGAAAGCATATCTGTATAAAACCTTAAATAATACAAGATGCTGAAAATTAATTTAAGAAAGAGACTGTTGTTTAATGTAAAGTAGGAATGTGTTGTATTTATATGTGTTTTGTCTGTTGCTGTTACCTATCCTGATTTCACATTGCAAAGGACAGAAAATTGGAGTATAACTTATTGAAGAATAAGCCCTGAAAAGTCTCAAAATATTTACTTTTTTTTTTTTTTAGCTTAGGACTTTTCAGTTTCATTTTTCCAATACTGAAAAGGAGAACAGTAGAGTCCTTAGAAATTTCAGAGCTGTCAGTTTAAGCATGGTCTTGTCAACAGAAGTTCTCTGAAAATAAATTGGATGTGTTTTATATACATGTAACAATTTTTTCCTGATACTAATTGATGGACTAATAATACAGACAAAACTGTGAGATTTTTATTTTAGCTACTCTTTTCTTTCTAAAATATCTCACAAATTATGTTAAACATAATGGCATCTTCAGATTACCATCAATATAAGGACCTTATACTGGACAGTGTACAAGTTTAAGGCATTACCTACCGGAGAGCATTAGTAAATAAAAGTGAAGAGAAAGAAAGGGGTAAAGAAAGAGGGAGAGTAGAAGACAAACATCCTCATTTTAGAGACTGAGAACAGAGGAACAGAAGAGTTTTCAAGTAGAGAGAATCATTAGATCATCTGTCCTGACCTCTTTTAATACATGGGTATATCCTTCAGCCACCTAACAGCCATCTCTTGCCTGCTCCACGTTTTACACTTGGCAGATATTTACAACTTTATTTATCCCCATTCTGCTTCCTGTCCAGAATTTATGCTGATTAGCTCATCAGCAATTACAACACTTTTGGCTCCAGTTCACACTGGCATTAGTCACTACCTATTGCACAGCCACTGCAGAAACCCCAGTCACAATACTACAATAGTTTAAAATAGGAAGGTATTAAAAAAAATACCTGGGAAAAGAGGTAGTATCCATCCCTTTAATCTCATGAGATTAAAAATATAGCTGAAATACAAGTAATACACTGCACTAAATAAGTCAACATATTGAACAACTTTACTAATATCCACTAATATTAGAGAAGAGTTTATGTTCCAGCCAGGAACATGGGGGAACATTCTTTTGTTTGTTGTGGTTTTTTTTGTTGTTGTTTGGTTTTTTGTTTTGTTGGGTTTTCTTTAAACTTGAAGGGATTCCTAAACTTACAAGTATAAAATCTAGGCATAATAATGCTTCATGTCTACTATTTATTTTCTTCGACAAATATGCACTGACTCCTTGGAATAACTGAACAACAAGTAAAGGATTAGAAGGTATTAGGGTGAAAGTAAGCAAAAAAATTATGGAATTTAAAAGAAGAATTACAAATTACTCATATCCAGCAAAATTAACAACTGACCTCTTAAGTTCCAGACAGAAACCTACAGAATGAGGGTTGAACAGTTTCTACATTCAGTAATGGCAGGATGAGCAGCATCATCACATCACCACGACATGCTGCATGTTCCCAGTTTTCATTCATGTCTGTATTCTGTTTATGTAATTCCTTTCTGAGAGTCCCTTAGCAAGTACGTACTTTAAGTATTTTAATTCAGTTCTTACTGATTCAAAAGGAATTCTGTAACAGCTTCCCAGAGAGAGTTGACAAGACAGCATTAAGCTGCTATTAGAATAACTAATTAAAAACAGTATTCTAAACACAGATACCAGATATGTCAGTACCAGATAACTGGTAATGCTGCCTCTCTTTCCTCCTGATTGGTAGTCCTTTACTTTGTAGAAATTCTAGTTACAATGTAACAGAACTCAGGAAATATGAAATACTGAAAAAACAACAACAAAAACATTCCAAGATCCGTAAAATTTAAATGCAACAGAAATACAACCTGTCAGAAATATGAATCAATGCTTTTTTAAAAATTGCAGGTTTCTTCCCTTTAAAAATGGTACTTTAAGGTAAAACTTAGGGGGAAAATTAATCTTATTCATGGTGTTGAAAATGAGTGTAGTACTTTCACTTGAAAACTTCACTTAATTATGTGGGGTTTTTTAGTCCAGGTAACACAGATTTGTATTTAAGATGGACTTCAAAAACCATTCTATCCCACTTACAACTGCCTACAATCATATTCTACATCGATTTAAGATCACTGAACAATTACTGGAATGTATTGCTCCTTCTTTTACTGCTATTTAACTTGGAGACCAGCAAACTAATCAACACCACAGAGCAGCCAGTCACACCAGCTGCTTCTTGGACCAAATTCTGGAATTATCTGCACCACAGCTTTGATTCTACTATCTAACATGGTAAGCTGCCACATCAGCATAAATTGTCATGCTAGTTCACTTCAACATCCGAAAACACTTAACAAATTCACCAAATAAAAGAAACACAGACTAACGATATTGTTTGTTTTCTTCTCTGAAGGGCAAAAGTGTGTTACTTATCACTAAAAAGCTATTCTTAATCTAGAAACTTTACTATTCTGACACCAAAAGTAATAACAGAATTACTGATTTTCTGGAGCAAAAGGAGGAGAGAATAAAACAAGTTTCAGAGATTTCAATGTTCTTTGTTCCTTTTTTTCACCTCTCCTCTTCTCTATCCCTCTCAAGAAACCTTCTTAATAATTTAATTGATAGAGTTCCAGACTTCTATTGCCAAGAACACAATACTGAAGAATGGCTCCTGAATGAACTTTGCAGTAAAACTTAGCTATCTACTCCACTGTGTCATGAAGACAAAACCCTCAACCCTATTGATCTGGGGAGGCATGTTGTTTTACTTTGTTACTTAAACACATTTTCTATGCCAAGTTGCATTTAAACTCCCTAGGATATCTAATGGTTGCATCTGGTATCCAGTAAGAAGTCATCTTACAGACAGACAAATGGGTTGGCTAAAGACAATTATCTTAGGATGAGGTAGTGGGTAAAAAAAACTGGTTTTGCTCAGTAAAACATGAAAGACACAAACCTGTCATTTTCAACATTTAAATACAGTTGCAAATACTGACACTCAAAACAAACACTTTGACACTGGCATACAGCTTCTAGCTTCTGAGAGGCTAACATTGACTTATTCTAGAAGCAGAAGATTTGAAAATGCATCCTCCTCTCAGAGCCCTGGATGCAAAACAATTCCTCTCCCATGTGAAAATATTTGATGGGTTGTTTAGTCACACAGGAAACAAATCAGTCTTTAACTTTTTATAAAGTAGGTTAATTCTTAATACTGATAAATACATTAACAGTGTAAGCTAACAATGTCTTATCAATATGTGTGGAGAAACACACTAGTTTCTTCTCTTTAAGAGAAATAGTAAGTAATAAAGGCAGCAAATTAGCCCCTGCTGTAACTCCAGCTAAATTATGACAGAGAATAAAAGAGAGTAGTCCAAAAGAAAAAGGTATCCTGAGTTATTTTATACTTGCTACATTTATCTTAGTTGAAGAAAACATAACAAAACAATAAATTTATTAAGAAGTTATTTCTGAGATATGGTGGAAGTTAAAATTAAACAGAATGGAGCAGCTGTTCGTTAAAGATTTCTAGCATCATTGTGTCTGGTGGAGGGGACAAGAGGACTTTTTTTTTTTAATCCTCTCTTCTGTTAACTTTGGGAGCTGTTTGGTGTCAGCAATTTATGTTACCTATTAAACATCAATAAACCTTCATCACACAACTGAATAACTGATGTGACACATTCATCACACAGAATCACCTAGGTTGGAAAAGACCTTGAAGATCAAGTCCAACCATTAACCCTGCTCTCCCAAGTCCAACACTCAGCCATATCCCCAAGCACCACATCCAGACAACTTTTAAACACCTCCAGGGATGGTGACTCAACCACCTCCCTGGGCAGCCTGTTCCAGTGTCTGACAGCCCTTTCAGTGAAAAAGTTCTTCCTCATGTCTAGTCTCAACCTCCCCTGGCTCAGCTTGAGGTCATTCCCGCTTGTTCTATCAGCAGTTACTTGTGAGAAGAGAACAGCCCCTACCTCTTTACAGCATCCTTCCAGGTAGTTGCAGACGGTGATGAGCTCTCCCCTCAGTCTCCTTTTCTTCAGACTAAGCAGCCCCAGTTCCCTCAGCCCCTTTTCATAAGACTTGTTCTCAAGGCCCTTTACCAGCTTTGTTGCCCTTCTTTGGACATGCTCCTGCACCTTGATGTCTTTCTTGTATTCAGGTGCCCAAAGAAGTAATTTCTAACTCTTTATCATCTAGACATAACAGGGCCAACACATGGGAGTGTCAACATGCTTTCTGAATTTGGGTAAACGATAGGATTTAAGATTGAACATAAACATGTTCTCTCTTTCTCCAGGTTCCTTCTGTTTACAGCCTTCACTGTGGTGCTGTTACCTGTAAGGCACTTTATTTGGCACTACTGCCTCCACACAGGGTTAGTTACGAAGTTTCCAGTCATCATGTTGGACTAAGCAAGGAGTAACAAGACACAACTTCACTGAATTACATGTACTTCATTAACATAATGGGTTTTTTTCAGATACAGGACAAAGATAACAAGCTGTCTCCCACCTTACTAGATTTCAGTGTTGTTGATATTTTAAGTTCCATTTTCCAATTATCATCCACCCTTTCTTTGCAGACACTTCTCCACCTTCCCCAATGTGCAAAACTGAATACACCACAGATTACATACACTTTTATCCACAAAATAGGATAGTGCTCCAAGTTAACATTCCTTTTAAGATTTCTGAGGTTTCTGGTCACATTTGTCCTCCTCTGAGAGAACAAAAACCCCATCATAATGGCCACATTACCTTGGTAATAATTTCTTAGTGTGTGATGTGGCATTCTTACTACACATCACAGCTCCCTTCTGTTAGTATCCTTTTACTTGGGCTAATCTACTTTTGATTTCGTTGACTTACAATAAAAATTCAGGCTTTTTAAAAATAGTAATATCAGGCACTATTTTTAAGAATGTACACCTTTTAGGCAGTAATAAAACCATTCTCTCTGAGTAATTTTGAAAATATGTGTAATTTAAATTCTATCACTGAAGTTACAATTGATATCCAGAGAGCTAAAGACTGCCTTGAGATGTCGTAAGTCATGGGCAAGATAATCCTCCCTCATGCTCCCTCCAGGTAAAATGACATTTTTTTAAAGAGGAAAATCAAAAGTGATTAATTTCTCTAAGTCACTTTTTGTAACACAATTTTCCAAGTCACCATAAGGGTAAGAAAAGTATTACATTTAACTCAGAATGCTGAAAATACGTCTTGGTATATTAATGATGGATTCTTTAAGGCTGAATGAAATCTATCCAATACTAATCCAGAAGCTGCACTGTACATAGAAGTGTCAAATGTTAACATATGCAGGAAATAAGGAAAGTTGTAAATGGACTCACATAGACAATGTTTCAGCACAGCAACAGAAGCAACTCTTTTTAAATATTCTTTCAAATTTTTGCGGTGTTCATTCCTGAAGTATGAGCATTTCTACCCAGTTCCTCCATTATTTCTGCAAGCTACACGAGTTAGCTTTTTTTAGTACAGCAAAAGCCAAGACTTTTTTTCCCCCCATGACTTATGCACCTCTATTTAACATCGACACAATACTTTTGTGTTGAGAAATGCATATAAAAAGATTCAAAACTATTTCACTGACAGTTCTTGCAACATGTTGTCACTGGGAGAAGGCAAATATGAAAGACTTTTCTCAGTGCAACTCAAACAAATGTGAGGGGTCTTGTTGGAATCAAAATAAAAATAACCTCAACTGAAAAAAATCACTAAGTTACAGAACAGTGCAGGTTAGTGTCATAACTGATCAGAACCATTTAAAGTAAAAAGCAGTTAGCAGATGAGAACAATAAAAGCATTATTGTGTCTACATGATGATAGATTTCAAGACTGAAACACTCATAAATAACTTACGCAACACAGGCACTTAGTAAATGTCACAGCAAAAGTGTTTAACATATTCCTGGGATGTTAAAAAGGAAAAACATCTGCAAGGGCAGAGAAATATCTTGACTGAAAACAGAAATTGCAACCAAGTGCCTAAAGTACCATCCCATCCCTGATCCTGGTGTCTACCCTTCATGAAATGCAATGAAATTGAAAAACATGTAAAGGTTAGTCAATAAAATGACCCAGTGGTTAAAAAACTAGGAGGTTAAGCTGCTAAGGACTTGAAAATTAGTAGATATATGATTTCTATTCCTTTTTTATTTGGTGGTGCAGATAATTATATATCAGAAAAATTTTGTAGGGGAAGGAACAAAATATGTTTAAGGAAAATAAGCTGGCTTTCTAGAACATGGATGATACATGTAAACTCTGGAGGAAATAATCTGTGAGCCATATATAAGACATAGAGGATATCTGTATGTCCAAGTTGGTTAGCAACAATAATATTTTCTGACACTAAACTCTGAGTCTCTGAAATCTCCTGGTTCCATGACGCACAAGGATGAGCAATCACAGGAAAAGTTAATTACCTTAAAACATAAACACTGGCAGTTTTGCATTAAGAAATATATGTACTTTAACATTCATACTTCAAGGCTTTAGCCAGTAGCCTGCAAGGATCAGGTAGTACAGGATCAGCACTACTCTACTTCTCTATAGGATTTTAATGCCTCTCTCCACAATATTACGAGCAAATATCTCCATTTTGCTCCCAACAGGGTAAACAGGAAGCTTAATTAGCACAGTAAGTAATAAACTTCACATTCTCATTCCGTAAGTAAAGCGGTCACTGCAAATAAATATCTATACTAAAGAACTTTGGGCTCTCCCTTCTCAGTAACAGAATAAGTTCACCATGGAAGGAGAGGAAGTGCATCAGAACTTACACTGCTCCTCAACTGGCAGAGCAACGCCACTAGCTCTGGAAGAGGAGATATTCCATTCAGCACATGCTCATGCAGAGCTAGAATAAGACAGAGGGGGAAATCATACAGGGAAAATTTGGCCCAGAATAAAAATAGATTGGTTTCCTGCTGCGACCATCCCAAAATTCCTGAACAATTGCCTGTGGGAAGCTTCCCTGGCATGCAGCCTGTTTAGGACAATTCTGGGTAAGGAATATAGCCGGCTGCTTGGACGTCTGGGCTCTTTGGTTTCAGAAACAGAGAAATGAAGTCATGACTGGAGTCAAAATGAAATGAAATCTAATCTCCAAACATGCAGATCATTAGCAGCTTCTCCTAAGTCATCCAGCTGTACTGGATGATTCAAGAATGTACTGGAAATTTCTTTTTAAATTCCTAATTCATTAGTTTGATGTTTTAAGAATGACAGAGTGACAAGAGCTGAAGAAAGAGAATGCACACAAAAGAAAGAAGAAATTATTAAGGTACCAACAAATTCCATTCTATCAGAAAAGGCACTTCTCTCCTGCCCTAAGCTTGAATCTATAGTAAATCTGACAGAGATCAGGATGAAATTATGCTAAATCACTGCATTAAAAAAAAACACAAGCCCAACACACAGATGACAATTAAACTGCAATTGGATTTGTCATTTCAAAGTATTAGCATCAGATTTCCAGATAATACAGGGTGACATATTCTTAAGCTAATAAACAGAAAGTTAGCAAAGTAAACAGACGCTGTGCTTCTACTGTAAGGAAATCCATGCCCCAATGAAGCAACCTTTTCAGTACAGAAGTAATTTAATACCCAAACCACATGAAAAGTGATCTCTCTGGGAATAGCACAGCTGCTAAAATCCAAGTCAGTTTTTATTAAATCATCAAGTCTGTTTATGTAAAACAGGGCTCTCTTAAAATGACCTCCGAGAGGAAATGATTTGCTAACAAAAAATTGATAACTGCATTTATTTTATGTACATGTATGTATGTTTTAATTTTTTTAATATATTGATATGTCCTGGATTCTAGCAGTTTAACCTCTCAGGCTTCACCATCATAAAGTTTTTCCTTTTTTTTTTCCTTACATATAAGTAGTTTTTTGAACTAAATTACTTTAGGTAACACATATAGAATTTCTGCAAGCCACACTTCTGGAAAAGATGAGAAAATAATCACTTTTAGCTACTGCTGAGCTTTCAGCTATTCAAGAGCATAGAAAAGTGTTCCTAAAAATAACAGCAGTTTTGAGTTTAATGCTTCAACTTTTGAGGAGAAAATGGACATTAATAGTCCTTCAGAGCTTGTCAAAGCTCTCTCTAGCCTAGAGAAATAAGGAACACTGCAGAAGAAGAAACTGTAAGAGTCCTCAAAAAAATGATAGTGCCTCAAGAGCTTTTGATGGCTGTTTGAAAGAAGGACAAGAGCAGTGAAAAGAGCAGAAAGAACTTCCTGCAGCAAGTCTCAAGGTACATAAAAGTGAACTAAATTAATGGTACTCCCAAGCAGGCCAAATCATGAGTCAAAACCTCTGAATCTTCATATTGAGATACCCCAGTCAAAACTTCTTGAACTTGCATTACATGGCCATAGAAGATTTGCCAGAAAAAACTTTTCAAGGCCACAGCAGAGGAAAACAATCCAAGACTGAAGAGGAGGCCTCACACAGACACATCAGTGGGCTGCCCTAGTGTTCTGGCAAGACAGAGCTCAGATCCAAGCAACAGCTGTAAATCCATTAGGTGACTCAGGACTGTCAACACCAACATCCAAATCAAACAGTCTTTTCAATAAAGAAATGTTACAGAAGGCATTTTTTTTTCTCAAGTGTTCTTTATATTTCTGTTTTTTATCATAAGACAGAAATTTAGACAACTTTGCATATTTTAAAACAAGACTAAGTTCAATAAAGCTAAAAAGATATTTATTCAACAAACATCAGAAATAATTTCTTAAGCAACTACAAACAGTACCAGTTCTATTTCTCTCTACAAAGCTAAAAGATATTGACAGAATTTAAACTATGACAATGTGATAAACTCTTCAGAAATGTGTTGGCTCTAATCTCTGCTTGGTTTCTTTAGCTAAGACTAGAATCTTTATGTGGAGAGAGCATGCTAACAGGTGATGCCAAACAAAGTTGGAAAAGAGCTAAAGAAGAAGGTTATGAGGGCAAAGGAACTTTACCTGAAGTGAGAACAGATTCCAAGCCCGAAAGAAGTAAGAGAAAATGCCAAATACAAAGCAGTCTGCAGGACCTCCAGACTGACCCAGAGTGAGAACATTCTGTATATACAAATGAAGTACAAAGTCATACTTACTTTGGTTGAACAGGCTGTGCACTTATCAAATGCCAGGCTGACTGGGAGAACGTTATCAAATCTTGATAAAAATCCACGGATCTGGAATATGAAAAAAATTACAATATTATTTTATAATTACAAAAAATATTCCCCATGAACTAGACACATACTGGACCCATTGAATAAAAATATACAGAACAGCTATCACTAGGGTAATACTGTTGTAACACAGGGACCCCCTATATTACTGTTTTTCTCTATACAAAAATGGCACAACTATCTAAATGCAACACCATTTAAACATAAGTAGAGAGACAGCACCACCTGGAGTTTGATTTTTCTGATTGCAAAGTTTGAGCAAAAATAAAAAGTCATTGTAACCAGTTAAACACTTTTCCCCTCCCCCATCTCTCTAACACATAATCTGAAAAGTTAGCTGTCATGCATTCCTAAACTATATTGCTAATATGATGGTATTGATACATGATTTTAAAATTCCAAACCATTTTTTTCTGGTAACAAACACTGAAAACACATGAGAGCAGGGTTTGGTCACTTAGACTATGAGTACTGATCTTCATCTTTATTCTGAGCTTGCACAGGTCTACTACAATGGAGAGACGTTACTAAGAACAGAACTTAAATATCTCTGCAATACAAATAATAATGCCTTAAATTATATTGACATCTATTATAGCAAATACTTCCAATATGAAGTCCACACATTTTCTGCAGTTGAAAAGTCACAAACTGCAGAAGCTAATAGCTTATCCTTTAAAGGATAAACCCTATCCCTAACCAAACCCTAACACTAACCCTGACTTCACAGATAAGGCCATAATTCCCCCTATTGTGATGTCATGGCCATGCATTTAATACAATGTCATATGGCCTCCAGACTGTGACATCTTGAGCAGTAGAATCAAGACTGTTGTATTGCATCAGAAATACAACAGTATTTTGGAGAACTGCTATAATAATTGAGTCGGTTGGATTTAAAAAAAAAACAACACAACAATTTCAAACTCAGAAGAGATTTTGAAAGTGAACAAAAGTAACTCTGAGATGTTCATATCGTCAGCTCTGATGTGAAATAAAGTCAGACGTTGCCTTATTCCCCTGCTGTCTGCTCCAAATAAATTCCTGCTAAGTAGGTAGCAGGAATTCTGTGTCCACAAATAGGACAGACAGTGCCAGGAACACAACTACCTTAGCCTGTGTGATGGAGAATTTTGTTGTTGTTGTTGTTTTTGTTTGTTTTAAAGAGAGAGTAAGTTACCTTGGAGAATAGAATCAGCACTGTTTGTTTTAAAGAGAGAGTAAGTTACCTTGTAGAATCAGCATAGAATATGTGTTTGTTAGGGAGGTGAAGTCTGCAATGCTTGCCTTGCCTTAGTTCCCAGCTTATAAACAAAAGCATTTACTCACAAAATATTTACCTGATGAGGAACCAGTCCAAGAGAAGTAGGTGGTTCATTCATTCTATCATCACTACTGCTGGCCACAGCATAACCACTGCCAAAATTCCAAGAAGGAAAATTAGAACAGGACAACATAGTAAATAGTCAAAATTTCCAGTAAACTTCAAGACATTTTGTTACAGCTTACAGTTTAGAATCTGGAAAGGAAACTATCTGGAAAGTCTGTTTCATAGTGACTAACATTCAACATGGGAATACAAAACCCCCTTTTCCAAAATCTGTCTTAGATCTTGTGTGGTAACACACTCATGTTCAACTTCTAACTCACTTTTTCATTCACACATTTTAAAGACAAAAAACAAGCCTAAACTTCAGATTACAGGATTTCAGAGTAATTTCTGTGCCTAATCCCCTTGATTTTGATTAAGATTTTGCAACATGTGGCTTACCTTGAAGCCCTTCATGTGATAAATGTAGTTCTGATAACTCCTCATTACACTCAAACACTCTTCTGATTAAAGGACTGCCAAGATCCACTAACATGAACACTTGCTGCTTTTGAAATATTCTCAGTACTTTTCTACTTTTAAACTCAGAAAGACAGAAACCTCCCACCTTCCAAGATAAAAACTTAAGATGTTGTTAATCAGTTCTCTCATAAACACTGTTAAATTACAGTAGTATTGTAAATATGGCCTATACATCATATTAATTCACAGGCAACATTACACCTTATAAAACTGTCCCTCTTCACATGTACTTCCTCCTCCTTCTCCCAGAAATTCTATTAAATACATCTTATTTCTCAAAGACCTTTTGAACACTAATCCTTGTCTCAGAAATTACTCACCCTTCTGGATGCTGTAAAACAGAAACCATTAATTCCACTGCAAGAGCTCCAGCTACCATGGCTAATCCAGGTCGACTGACCGTGCACTGTTGGTCCAATGTCCGATCCCTGGTGGACTACAAAGACAGACAATTCCAAAAGAAAGGAAAAGGTAACTCAAAAGTAACTAGGTGTCCTACTACACAAAACATCTTTGGTTCTGTGCAATTAGTTTTTGATCTTCCAAATAAAATGAGCTATTTCTTGATCCTGTGAACATCAACATAAAACAAGCCTCTTTATGAAATATAATTTAAAGGAAATAAAAATTCAAGTCACAACAAAAGAGACAGAGAATCATCCCTTGCATAAGGTTCTACTCACATCTCCTGGTGCCACAACATCATTGCAGAAGTAGCAGCCCAGTTTATAGCCAGGGATATTTGAAAACAGTGATGATCCCAAAAGATCAGAAGAACCAGAGGCATTGCTGAGACATGAGTCACCAGATTCTTGCTGTTTTGGTTTCTTTAGTCCGTGTCTCATAACAACAAACGTGTCAAATCCCAAGGCAGCATTGATGACCAACTGTGAAAAATACAGAGAGGACAACAGATTTTAAGTGAGCCAAAACGAGAGGGGGAAAAAAGGCCTCAAGGTTTTATTTGCTGTATACTTAAAGAAGAAAACAACCAAACACCTACATGCTGTAGATGGATGAACAACCTATTAACTGCCTATCTATCACCCTAGCCAAAAAACAACAGATTTCCTGACAGGTGCAACATTCCAGCTTGTGGAGCATTTAGAAAAACCAAACACAAAGTCTGCCTCAGAAATCTCCAAACCATTACCTTTTTTGGTGTCTTTCAGGGAAATTTGATATAAATTAATTACTCCCTCTAACTGTTACACAAAACTACATACACTTGCTGAGAAAAGAAAAAAAAGGAACTCCACAAATATCTTGTGCATCTGAAGCCAGGTTCACATCAACTAACATTCAGCGTCTCACAAGTTACTGAAGCTGCTATGCACTGTTTTGAATTAACACCCATATATCCAAATTTGGACCAATATGCATATAATTGTTAGTATCATTGTTGGAAAAGCTTCTTTTGGTTCCAGCTCAGAATTTATTTTCAAATTTTCTGCATATTCTATATATTCGTATTCTCTCACTGCTAAAATACCCCAATTGCCATTTAAGTACAACAGTGGCTATCAATAGCAAGTTTTCATGTTGTTTGTAATCCTATATGAAACTCTTTTCAGTTCACTGTGATCTGACATACAGTTAATTGAACATTCCTCTGTGACAAAGCAATGAAGCACAACTCTATTATGCCAAAAACTTCTGCTCAGTGATGAAAGCAATTAATGATTACTTATGGTCTTCATATGCATGTGTTTAGTCACAGGGGGAGCACAAGCAGCTGTGGTTCACAATGAAACTGTCATCATTTTCCCCATTCTCTTCAGGTTGTGACAACTGCTTAGAGCAAACTGAAGCTATAGATGTTATGACCAAAATACCACAAACCCAGTATGTCAAGTACCAGATTAGAGGCAATAAAAAAGCAAAAAACAATTATACAATAATGACTGTAGCCAGTAAAATATAAAGGAAGATGCTATACTGCTTCATATGCAGATATTTTAGATAGAAATTACAGTACAACAGTTTGCATTCATTCTTATAGCCAGGAACTACTTAAAAAAAGGGACTTTGAGGGAAGCTGTAAAGAATTAGCCATCTTAACTAGTACACTTGTGAGTTTCATAATCATGCTTGGTACTTCAAATAATGTCTGGATATCCCCTTTTAATATTTTTGCAGTTTATTCTTTCCTCAGTCCTGAAGCAGAATCATGCTGTTGAGTCTGTGGTAGCACAGCCAGTCTGACAGCAAACAATTAAAAGACTTCATCTTCTCACTATGTCTACCTGTAAAACCTGAAGGTAGCATTCCACTTTCAAAACATGAGTTAAGGGGGAGTGTCAGGAGGATGGAGCCAGGCTTTTTTCAGTGATGTCCAGTGACAGGACAAGGGGCAGTGGGTACGAACTGGAGCATAGGAGGTTCCATGTAAACATCAGAAAAAACTTCTTTACTGTGAGAGCGACAGAGCCCTGAAACAGGCTGCCCAGAGAGGTTGTGGAGTCTCCTTCACTGGAGATGTTCAAAACCCACCTGGACAAGTTCCTGTGTGTTGTGCTCTAGGTGACCCTGCCTGGCAGTGGGGTTGAACTAGATGATCTTTCGAGGTCCCTTCCAACCCCTAAGATTCTGTGATTTTCTGTAAAAATCAAAGAACATCAAAGCAACTGAATGATCATGTGAGCAAACCAACTCTTATTTCTATCCCTTATGAACAGTTTATCACTAGCTGCATTCTTCATTTTCTGTGGCTGTTTTGAGATCTTGGGGTTCACATTGCAGCAGTACTTCAGATTTGCAGTTGTCATACAAATGCACATTTGAAGTAGAGCCCTCAGTAAATGTTTATCAACATGAAGAATATTGAAAAGCAGCTATTGAGCATTTCAGTTTGGACACCTTGAGATTTCAGTGCTGTCTTCATTCAGTGACAGAGAATTCTACCTCTTCACATCAAAATGATTTTATGAAAATCCAGTAACTGTGATGCAGTTAGACACACTATGCCACTGAAGATCAGAAAACTGTCACAAAGAAACTACAAAAATTGCCTCAAATTTGAATACTGCAAGGCAAATATAGTGGGGAACTGCTAGCTAAGTGTGTGTGAAATTCTGGAGATGATTAAAACAACCCTATCCTGCCTGAACCAGGCAGGGAGGCTGCATATAAAACTGCACATACTGCTTTACAGCTACCAAACATGGTACATACAAAACAGGAGTCTACTGCTTTCTAGTTTAAGTACTTGACTTTGCAAATTTGCTCTTTTTATGTCATTTCTGTGATGTTCTTAAACAGAAAAATAAAAAGACTGCTGAAAGACTCGAGGTTCAAAATCCAGAAAACACAGCAGGATTAAGGAGGAACTGATTTAAGTTACCCAGTTGCACACTCTCAGCTACACCAGAAGTTCATACTGATTCTTTTCATTGGCAGTGTAGTTCAGTGGCAAAAGAGAGTTCATTTGAGCTACAAAGAAATACCAGCCTATTGTTCAGTATCTGAAATCTAACAGAAAAACCCCAACAAATGAAAATGAAATGAAAGAAAATAAAAGTGGCTTAAAAAAATGAGAGAACTGTTTGATCTGGAAAAAAGCTGCTTGCAAAGCAGATGTAGAAGAAATTTATTTAAGTTCAGATGAACATAAATTTCAGGAGAAAGTTTATTATACTTGAAGTTTTAAAGGTAAAACTAGATACCAGAAATCTGCATTCTCTTCTTTCTACTGTCCAGTTTTTTGGAATTAAATATAAACACAAACAAAAGAAACCACAAACAACTAACAAATATCAGGAAACTATAGTTGTCATAGCTGAAAAATCACAGAAGTCAGGAAATTTAAAAAAAAAAAAAAAAGAGTAACATTGACTCAGCTGTGTCGAATGGATGTTTTCTTTTACTCTCATGTTGAGTTCACAACTTAAAATTGCCATGAACATCATTATATTTGTGCCACAAAATACACAGGATGTGCACTGTGGTTAAGCTGATACGTTAAAAGCTTAATACTTATACTTTCTGATTTTGTGTTATTTCATCTGAGCAAACATGAAACTCCACAATTCATAAATTAATTAAGAAATAACAAGATTACCTGAGACTGTTTGATTAAAGGCTTCCTCATGATAGCATGGGCAGTAAGCATTCAGGATAATTTACTTGGATTACTTATCAAAAATTGCATTTTCGACACTCATTAACTGGGAGAAAGATACTGCTTCCAGAACCATCTGTGATTTAGATCTCAGTGTCTTTCATGGGAAGCATTTGGATGCAACACTGTCTTCAAGAATAAAATCCATAAAAACATAAAGGCTCTATCATCCATATCTAATCTTTGGTTAAGATTTGTAGAACAGGAAAAAATGGCTCAAAATCTTCTCCACTTGTGCTTCCCTGGAACAAAACTGTTAAGCCTACATTTTATTTCTCAGTCTAGCTCGTCTGACCAGATGTGGTACTGACCACAAAAGATGTTTTAACATATTGCATATAGTCCCACTGATCTTAAGTACAGAATCAAATCTATAAAGCTTCAGATACATTTCTTTTTTTTTTTAACATGAGAACCCACAACCTTAGCTGCATGTATTGCAGCCCTCTCCCTTCATTTTTCTTTGCCTGGAACATGAGGATATTACTTGTAAGCTACAGAACTAGCTGAAGCATTCAACAATAATTGATTAAGTGTCAGGGGCAGAGTCTGAATGCATGGGCTCAGCACAACAGTGTGTTTTCTTATAAGCCAATAAGAAAAAAACAAAGTTAACAAAAAAGTGCTTCCATACTTCTTCAGTTTAGAAGTCACTTTCTGATTTTTCGCTTTTGAGATGTTTTGAAAACATGGTTTCAGACAAGTTTTTACAGTTCACATCCCCTATCAGTCAATCATTACTGTAATGTCTTTAGTCCTCCTCACTATGACATTACTTCTCTTAGTATTACCAATGAAACGTACCCTTGGAGTACATAACCGTAGTTACTGACAAGACCCTGAACACCCTGCTCTAAGCTGGCCCTACTTTGAACAGGGAGTTGGGACTAGATCACCTTCAGAGGTCTCTTTCAACCTATATCATTCTGTGATAAAAGCTTCTACTTCTTCTTTTCAACATTCTCTTTTTGTCTTATACAAAATCTCTGAGGTCACAGAAAATAAGAAAAAATTTCTGTACAAGATGTCTCAAATCTTTCAATTTCCCATAAAGGTCTTTTAGGTATACATAGCTGTTTGATACATAAGAGCTGAAATGCAGTGACAAGGATATTTGCAAGGTGTGGTACAATACCTTCCTCTTGCTGGCTGCAATGACAGCAGGAAGCCATCGACTCTCTCTGGTGTCCATTAGCAGGAAAACAACATCATGAGCATCAATTAGCTCTTCAAGTTTAGCCACATCCTTCCGAGCCTGTGCCATTGTTACTTCAGAAAAATTCACTGGGTGGCCTGGCATAGGGATGCTCATGTTGTAGCCTTCTGAACTCTAGATGGAGACAGACAGAAAAGAAGCTATTGAAAATATGATCTCATGACTGAACAGAATCATTCTAAAGCTCAGCATAAAACTGTAGAGTACAAACTCAATTACTGTTTGGCAGAATGGCAACTTTACTCTTTACATCCCTCATGTGTATCAGAGCCCAGCACTAAAGCACAGGGCTACAGTCTGGGAGGGAATGGCAGTCCCAGCTGCTCTATTCATGCAGAAGAGAGCAGCTCAATGCAAAGGCACTAATTTGGGTGATGAGAGCAGACCAACCATGCTCAGGTGGTTCTGTGCCTGAACTAACAAGCCACACCCTCAGGTCACCTTTTTAGGTCTGGCAAACCACTACAAGATAGCTTAAATGTTTCTAATCCCAGAGGTAACAAACATCACTACAAAAGCAAGCAGACAGATCTTACATATGGTTATGATCATGCTGTTAACCTTGGATGAAATCTTTGTCTTGTATTATCTTTGCAGCCTCTTCACACACAATGTTAATGGGATGTAGTTTATATTTCTGATACTGAAAATACTGAGAGTGTGAAAGATGTGAAGTATCCCACGTTCATAGAATGGCTTTCTTCTCTTTGCTTTCAATTCTTTATGAGAAGAGCAACAGTCTCAAATGATTTTCACGTAACTCAAGCAGCCATATGTGAACTAGATACGGAAGAAAATAACTTCTGAGACTTGTTACTTCAATGCTTGGATGTCTGTAGGCTTGTGCTGCACCAATGCTGAGAGCCTGGTCTTACTGCAGAGCCACATGCCTCTTCCAGCTCCACATTTGGGCAAAGAATATTGAGCAGAAAATGCCACATAAGCATATACAATGCATATGCATTGCAAACAATTAACTCACTCATTTGGAAATACATTAACACAATCTGCCAGCCATCTGCTGGAGGAGAATAATGGATCGATCCTTCCTACATGTTACAGGAGCACAGGCCTTGCCAAAGTCTCCTTACTTGTCATTGTGCTGTTAGCAACAATTTAAAAGCCAAAATTTAAAAGCTAGATGAACCAAACACAAAATGACATGGGAAGAGAAGAAAGGAACATTGGTGGAATGCATTTTTGTATAGACCTATAAATGCACAACTCATAAATCCAGGTAAGCCAGATTACCAGAAGGGTGAAATATACATTCTATACATCATAAGTATCTCTGAAGATAAAAATAGACAAACCTAGCAGCTTGGGGAAATTAATGTGTGTAACATCTGCATTAACCACACCAAAGGATGCACCTTTTATTTTTCCCCTCCTTTCTCCTCCCCAACCCAAACACCTCCAAGGGATAAAATGCAGAGCCCGCAGTCATCTAGTACACTGCTATCAGGGCAGCTCCACTGTGTCCCAGTGAGGACAGCCTGGGTGCTGCATCACCAGCACAGACACTGCACAGCTACTGGAGGAGATTTTACCTTCACTGTTACCATGTCCTCCAAAAAGCTGTGGCAGAAAATCAAAAGTTAATCCATTATATATATGAGTAATGTATTTAAGGACAACTTGTCAAGCCCCTCTACTGCATCCCAGTCCTGACTATATCAGACAAGTGTAACTGACACTGTTGGTGACTTAAGAGGTTAATTTTTGCTCACAAAACTAAAATGAACAAATAAACAAACTAACTGAACACTAGCTGCATGGAAATATGGTAACAAGGTTTGTAAAATACTAAAATCTTACCAGAATTCAGAAAAACACTCTATCCAATGACTGTAGCTGTAGGAGTTAGTAAAAGTCTAGCTCTTCATGAGCTTCAATTTTATTAGGGTAACTGTCCCTCAAAAAAAAGACACCAGTCATTAGCACAAGTGCCTGAGGTTGTACTTCTTCAGCCAAATGCTGGCAAAAAGAACTAAACAGGTACCTTGCAATGCCACATGCATATTATTTGAAAGAGCAAATGTCCACATATCCCCAAAGACAGATCTCATTCAGTCCACAGAATCTCATAATGTCAGGGAGTCTCTACATAACCAAAAGCATTTTGCTTGACTGCTCACAGAAAGCATTAGCTTTTAAGACCAGAACCTTCATACTAACAAAAGATTTTAAATGCCTCCAAACTAAGAATTAATATTTAGTTACCATCCCATAAAGTATTACAATAATACATTTATTTTTTAAAAGGGACTGTATGTTGACATGTGAAATAATGCACTCCCCAAACACTTTCATTGGTAGCTGACACAAGCTTTTGTTTTCTAAAGCAACCAGACACCAAAATATTGCTATTTGGGGTGCTACCATAACCCCCTCTTCATTTTTATTCACATTTCTATTAACGTCCTGCATTTGCTGTTAAACCATGGCTCAGATCACTTAGAATACACTGTACCCAATACAATAAACCTGTATGCTATGGGTAGGTACAGGAAAATTAAGAAATGTGATGCTGCCATCATGAAATTTTCTACTAAAAATATTTACATAAGTGGTCCCCCATGCAGTATAGTAAAAAGGATGATAAAATACTGAATATACAGGAGTTTCATGCCTGAATACTTCAGAAAATGATTGTATAAGAGAGTCAACAAAGTTAAATTCCACAGCAGCTATATGAATGACTGTGCATTACCTACTTGCAATGAAAGGCTGTGAATCCATAAATCCTGCTATTTCCAAGTCCTCCCTTCTTTTTTATTATAAAACTAAGCTACAGTTACTGATAATCTTAGAAGAGGTATGAAACAAATCAAAGCTCCATGCCAAAGCATTCCTTCTTGTTTCATTTGCAAGGATGAGGTGGTTACTCTTCCAACTAGAAATAATGTAAAATTAAAAAGATAAAGAATAATTCACATAGAGCAGATAAGCATTTCAAAGTCAATCAGGAAGAACTGCATTTTGTGTGCAAAAAGGGTACTCACATTGAAATAAAAGGAAGTAAATTAGACTGCAAGTGAATTGCACTGAAATGTAAAACCAAATTTTCAGAAATGCCTTCAGAAACAGCATTACTATTTGGATTGCCATGAGCTTGAATGATCTGAAAGGCTTTCCAAAGAGCAAGAGACATCTTTGGCTGCTTCTTCAGTATGAGAGAAACAAGCAGGCTCAAAATCCAGGACAATTTATCTTTCTATTCCAAGGCATTTGTGCTGATAAACATGGTGTTGGTAACAAGCACCAGTGCAGTCTGCAGTAACAGATGCAGCTCTATTTTGAGAAGTCTCGCAAAATCAGCTCAGTTATAAAAATCTCCAGCTGCAGTAGCCTCGCTGTCCAAACTGTCCCAAAGCATCAAGACTTTACCCAGGCTATCTGAAGACATATTTTTAGTGTACATGCTTGGTCTGCTGCTTAAACCTCAGCACTGTCACATGTTGTCAGTGTGATATTAACTGAACCAGAGTTTTTACTGTTAAGCCCTGTTAATTCTTGTTAATGTTGTTTCTCTGTATATGAACTGATGGTGAAACATAATAGCTCTTCTCCACAAATACTACTGCAGAAATGAGTTTGACTGAAAAATCTTAGAAACATCCTACCATAAGGGTTTGTGTGACATTTCTCCTTGTTTGTGGAGCTGCAAAGCTATATGGGCTTGAGTCCCAACTGAAGGCTGATCAGATGTGACCCACCCATGGCTTAACCCTTACGGGGAGAACGTGCTAAGAAAACAGTAATAGATGCAGACATTTGAAATGTATGTTAGAAGGAAAATTCCTTACATACAGTACAAGTTGCACATTGTATATGCTATGAACAGGGGAATAGTTTTTTCCTATCTATATCAAATGTCCTAACACTTACTGATATAGGTTCTCTAAAGCAATGATATTGGTTCCCCCTTATTAGGGGAAGTTTCTCTCCAAGTTTTATTTCATGTTTTCTTTTTTCTTTCCCTTTTTTTAAAGTCTCATCACAATCTACAAATTCCATTGCACAGCCTCATGCTTTGCTTTCTTGGTTATTTCTAACAACAAAAATCCTAACAATAATTTTTGGTCTTTATCCCTACATGCAAAACTGTATGATTCAAGATTCCACAAACAGGTTTTTCCTGTCTAATTAAACTACTCATCTTTCTTAATATTCCTGTGTTCATTTTCTCAAGTTTAAAAGGCAAAAAATCATGTGACACAAATCCTAGTCAGCACCACGTCGGTGCTCTGTGTGACACTTCACAGGTGCTTTCTTTTCTGTACTTGTTCTACTATTTAATCCCTGTAACTCAATTATTATCACCAAGTAACAATAATACCACAGTGTAGCACAGTTAGATAAAATTCTATGAACCTTCAGAGAGCCTCTTCTGATTCACTAATCAAAAGTTCTGAAAGGGAAATGTTCAGCGTACTTTCATATTGCGGATCACTGATAGTCAAATAACTCTGTTGAATTCCTACATAGCTAACTACTGACAATAATAGGATCAGCACAGATAAAAGCATATCAAAACCACAGAGCAACTCTTGAGTCAAACTAAAATAACCTAAAAAGGTTTGGAAATTATCTTTGTAAAACTTGTTCACAGCACTGATCACGAACAACATAACAGATCTATATTCCACTGTTCATAACTCCTCATAATATTATAAGTAGTAACGTAATCAGTAACCTTTTAAATTCAGAACTGCATCATAAGTATACAAAACTTATTCTTATTACACTAAGTGGTTAAGATACTGTTTGCCATCTGAGCTCTGGTAACTATAGCAACCAATTCTAAGAAATCTCAACTCCCAGGCAAAAAGTACAAAGAGTTGAGAGACTTCTATCACATGTCAAAGCAGTACTAAGAAATTTTGTTCATGATAGAGGAAGCTGAGAGTGTGTCTTTTCTGAAATTATAGGCCATATTAATTCTTCTTCAAAATGAAGGGTGAAACCAAGAGAACTAAAAATATTTTTAAGTTGTTGGGGTTTTTAATCTGCTTTTTTTCAAAATCATGAATCAATTGTGTTTAAATATCTGTACTAAAAATGTTCGTATGATGCACATCCATGGAGTCAAAGAGGATAAAGACTGTCACTGGTGGGTCTTTCATCATAAAGCTTCCAAAACAACACAAAAATTCATTCTTGTCTTTTGTTTCCATTCAGCTACTTCATTTTGATAGTAAGTTACTACTATGAGGCTTCCGAAAAGAGGAGTACTTTGGTCAAAGGCCAACACTGTTATCCAGGCTGCTACAAACTGCTTCCCTTTTGTGCATCTGACTCAGTTTGCTGAGTTCTTGAAGAAAACAAATGCAGACAAGAAATTCTTCTTACTCCATACAATGGTTTGGGTTGGAAGGAACCTTAAAGATCATCTAGTTTCAAACCCCTGCATGGGCAGGGACACCTCCCATCAGCCCAGGTTGCTCCAAGTCCCATCCAACCTGCCCTTCAACATTTCCAGGGATGGGGCAGCCACAGCTTCCCTGGGCAACCTGGGAGGTTTCTAATCAATACTTGCTGCTGTTATTCTGGGCAGAATCAACAGAAAAAACAACTTCCACTTTTACAAGTAAAAATGTTTCTTTTACTTGTATTACGTTATTGATCATTTGTAGCACAAAATGTCTATCTACAGCAATCTTGAGAATATTAGGTCATTTCATACATTAATTACTGCCTTCAACACCTTCTGCTGCCATAACAGACCACCAATGTGTCTAAACTCAGATTAAAAGCAGAGTGGGAAAGTAGTCTTGAAAGCAGCCATGGCTGAAAGTTCCTTAGAGCTTATTAGACAGGAAAAAACTGTGACTTCACTATCAATGAGCTACAAGATGATTCAGATGTTCTTTAATGTTTCATTATTAAGCTGTAAGTATTTGTAACAGCTACAGATCACATGAAATAAAATGCTTATAGATCTGTCAGTAACCAATGCAACACCTATGTAGCATTTTTCCCACTCATAATAATGCATGATTACAAGGACTTGGAATAGTTATTTAAAGTGACTAGTTCTCTTCTAAGAAATGTATTAACACATTTTAAATACTGATCTTACCACTCCTGGGAAGATTTTCTGCAGCCTGTCTGCTGCTGCAAGTGCCTTGGGCTTCCCACCACTAAGACAATCTTCAAACTCATACAGTGGCTGTCGAACTGGGTTGGAGTAGGAGATCTTTGCATTGTCCACAAATGTAATTTTCCTGACTCCCCAGCCCTAAACAGGAAAGTAATTTAAATAATGATAAGTGCAACAGGCTTAGCCATGTACTTTTAAGTAATGCTAGAAACTCAAGAGAAGTTTAGTCCAGTTTATCTAGAAAGAACAAGCTACAAAAGTTTTTTAACCTATTCAAAGCAACAAACTTGTACTTGCATGGAACTAAGAAAACAGAAAATTTGGTCTGTCCAAACATACAATTTAGCAGTAATCCCTCAAACCCCTTCTGGGTTCAGTGGGATGTGGTAAACATCCCTGAAAGTAAATATCAGCACAGTTATTTACTTCAAGTGCTCCACTGTGAATTTGATCATATTAACTTGGTAATTTCTCCCAGAATTTCTTGTTCAAACTTTTAAAATGTAAATTCAAACCAAATTCTGCTAAGGTTCTCTTACTATCTGCTATTCTACTGTTATCAGATCTTCAATTTATTTCCATTGGCTACAGACCTTACCTTTCCCCATAATTTATAATATCAACTAACATGTATTATGTGTACTTTAATACAGAGGAATACAGCTTTTCTCTTACATGCCATGGCAGCTGCTCAAAGCAAACAAAATCATGTAGAGTTTATGAGAAACAGGAGATTATTTTGCAGATTAACTTGAGACTTACCATCAAGGTCCTTGCAACACTACAACCCAGTGTACCAGCTCCTAGCAGCAGACACTTGGCAGACACAATTTTTTCCAAATCAAGCGTAGGCACCAACCGCCAGCACATCAGTTTCAAATTAAGATCCACTGATGATTCTGCTAACCTGTACCATGAGATAAAAAGCAACATACTTTGAGCGTTCTGGTGTTTCTCCAACACAGCAATTACTTTTATTTCAACTGAAGAAGTTAAATACTTCTTTGTTTAAAGGAGAGAAAGACTTCATAAATGAAAAACCAAGTCCCCCAAACATACTGTCACCTAGTAACAAGGTGCACAGCAGGAAAATCACTTACATTTAATTGAAGAATTAAGAGCCTTCAGATATACCTTCTCTAATATCTATAATCTCCCAATTGCCACAACTGAATGGTCTAGCTTAATAGGTAAAATATATTAACGTAAATCATTAATCAACACACTCCTACAGTATTTCAAAGCCAAGAACGCAAATGTAGTCAGCAAAAGCAGATGAGCCAACAGGCTGTATAACCAGACTGTTCTCCATCCATTATGTGCAGAATGATAAAAATCACTAGTCATGTTTCCTGAGCTCTTTCCTGTCACACTCTAAAAATTCCAAAAGGCTAAACTATTCTCCATGCTTTCTTGCATAATATTAACAACCTGCAGGTTACAGAATTCAATTAAAACCATAGGCTGTATAACTATGAGCTGCAACCCACTCAGTTTTACATATAAATTAAGCTAAAAAAAATAATTAGAAATACTTCTGTTGCATGCAGTGCACTCTGCTCTGTTAAGGTCCTTACCTCCAATAGGACTGTCCAAACAACACACAGTATACGTGTTACCCTATATTCTTACCTAACAGAGACAGATAGTTCCTTGCATTTCACATTTTAACTTGTTATGGCTTAAGCCCAAGTAAAAGAAACTATAGACATTTTAAAGATAATCAACAAACCTTTTTGGATCCATGCATTCACTGAGATTCACCATCCTTGGACCCATGCCTCCTTTTTGGTTTTTCTCCCATCCAACAGCTTTTGGACAATCTGTTTGACATATTTTTAGAAAGCAAAAATAAGAAAAGAATTAAAGCTGTAATATCACTGGATAGAAAAAGAAAAAAAAATGTAGTTGAATTTAACCTTGTTGGAAGAAGCCCCAAAAATTCTAAACCTGTAAGAAAATAATCTGTATCTTAACCTAGTATACATTGCTGTACAAATTTTGCTGGTTTATATCAACTAAAAGCACTGCTTCTTGAAGAAATGCTTTACTCTCAGGTGTCCAATGTGCTGCTTTTGCCTGTTCAGCTTGCTCCAAACCTAGGTCAGAGATGGCATTGTGCCTCAGGAAGCTTCCAGATCTTTCAGGTCAAACAGACTGCTATGCTCAGAACTCAGTACATGTTGCCAAGTTCCATCATCTCTTCATGTTCCCCAGTCCCCATCCATAAATTCAGTAGAGAATTATATAACCTAATTACATAATAACAGAGAACATATGTAAAGTCTTCAGAACTTCTTGCATGAGGTAGAAAAATTTTGTGACACTGTGCAGAGAAACCAAGTCTGAGATTATGTTCTAACATTACAAAGGTATTGCTTTAAAATACATCTGCCTACTTTGCTATGGGATTGAAGAACAATTCCAATCTGTAGCAGGCTCCTACCATTTTAGAAACATAAGAGAAAGTTTGCATCACATAAATTCATTATCACATGCATCTTTCTAGCTGAGGGACTGTGTACAAACTTAAAAAGAAAAAAGAGAGACCAATTGATAATTGCCTGTGTTTTGTATTTCATATGACACTGGGAGGACATTCTTCTTTTGAGAATTAGAAACAGAACCTAAGGAGGAAAAGATTAAAGAAAATATGCTTTCTTCTTTCTTTTTAGAAGAAGGAACCATTCCTTTTATAAACACTCAATGGAAATTCAAACAACTTAAACTCGTTTTGAAATAACAGACTAAGCAATTATTTAGTAGCATTAATTTATTTTTTCCATCTTCACAGTGATTGAGGAGGGCGGAAAAAAAATGATCAAGAAATTTTTTTTTAATGGATTACCTGGGCCAAGAGGTCTCTCTGGAAGTTTTATTTCAAAGATAATGCTGTGTGTTATGTCTCTCACCCCTTGCATGGTCCTATCTCTGAAGCAGATCACTTCAACTGACTGGAGAATGCTGCCCCTGCCATGAAAAAACAAGATAAACTGAGAGATATGCAACTTCTTTAATAGAAAGGGACTTATTTTAAACATTATTTCATGTGGGTTTAATCCCTTGCAGATTCTGAATAAAGCTTTTCCTGTTAGTACTGGAACACTGCTGTTCTGATCAGTTATAAAAAGCCCAATTGTTTGGTAGGTGAAAATGACTATTTTGTTGTGAGAAATGGCACTGTCACCCCACTGTCTGCCAGGTAGACAATGCTGCTGGAGGAACTGCATCTTTAGAGGAATAAACAGCAGGGGAGCACTACAGCACACATCAGGTGCCATGATGTACTTTGCCATGGCACAAAAAAGAACCTCTTAGTTCTCCATGTAGTATTGTTTTTCCTTCTCATGATTCAAATCTTCAAATCAAATTATTAGTACCTCAGTGCCTAGAAGCCTCTGAATCTCAAAATGCATAAAGCTTTTTGGGCACTTACACATCCTTCTATGCTAGCAGCCCAGAAAACACACCATATCTAACTGAGCATTTCTTTTCCCTTTTGTGTGCTTTGTAACAAAATGTAAAAGTCAAAAGCTATGAAAATTGAACTTAATTACATTTTTGTTACAGCAATCCAGTTGTATATGATACTTCAAATGACACTTTTTTCAAATAGCAGAGTGTAGAATGATGTCCTGTCTTCCCAGATTGTGCCCAACAAAAACCACAAGATAAACTATAAGAAAACCTAAAAGCATCTGATTTTCAAAATTTAGGTTTACTATTAATCAACACTGATTAATTACATAAAATCACAGAATACTTTAAACAAGATTTGAAACAGCTAGAGGATACCACCATGGTCTGAAGCACATAGATATATGCATGCGTGTGAGGATTAAAAATAACAGGAATATGTGGGATTGACAGAAGTAAAAAAATCAGAATAATATGCAAAATCAGAATCATTGAAGGTAGATTATGTAAAGGTTAAAACTCAGGTGGGTGAAAAGAATTAAGTGCCACAGGAGAAGAATCTGCCTGATTTGTTGTCAACCAATAAATAAACTTTGTAGGAGAGAATAAAACAGATACCATTTGTGGGCTGCTAGGATCAGGAAATTTCTCAGTGGCCATCCTGGATAGTGGGATAAATTACAGGGATCATAAACTCCAACAGTCACCTGCAAATAAAATTGCTCTAAATGAGAATTCATCTACCCATACCAATATTCAGTTCATACTAAAAGTTATCTGGCATTTTTAATGTAAAACTTCTGGACAGAGAATGACTACACACACACTGTAGGTATTTACAAACATTTAATATGTGGTCACATTAGATTTCAGTCAAGTGTTTGCCACAGGTTTGAGAATTGTTCAGTTCAGCCTCCTTATGGACCACCACTTTTCACTTCAGTGATGTAGCTGGGTATTTGCATAAGAACTAGAGACACCTCACTGACACAAAAATCAGCCCAAGGTGCTGGTCTCCAGCTGTTCACCCAGGCCATTCACTGGCCAAACACTGTGCCCAGTATTATAGGCACTTTTCAAACCATTTGTAAATTAAACATTTGTAGGGTATAAAAAGACAAAATTCTCACTACCTTTCCCCGTTGGTCATTGAAGAAATCATCCCACTTTTTCAGTACAGATACCATGACAGAACTGTCATGATACTTAATTAAAAAATAAGGCAAGGCTGTAACACCCTCTTTCTGGCAAAGTTCATCATATGCTTTCTGAAGTGCTTGAATCTAAAAGCAAAAAGACAATTGTAATCAACAGTTTTAACAATCTCCTACAGAACCACAGAAAGTGCTTTAGCAGCTGGGGAGACTGCCTCACTCAAATAACAGAGAATGTGGTTTATTTAGAACTTTTAACCCCCATTATGACCACAATAGCCGAAATCTGAAATTCAGCTGCTAAAACAGCATTTGTCAATGCAAACTTTTAACAGGAGCACTATCATCACTGCAGCAAACTGCTCTACCAAGTTACCAAAAAAAGATAAAAATCTCATTCTGAAAGTCAGAGCAGCTTTATAAGAAAGTCATTCTGTCGCTCTGTTATTAGCACAAGAATAGTCTCATTTGATTTGTTACAGGTATTTTTCAGTGTCTAGTTGAAATTCTGTCTTCGAATCATGACAGTCATTTCTACATTATTTATTACTACAGAACTAATGAGGGTCTTCTGAGAAGAAGGGAACAGAGGATTTTTCACTTAAAGACCCAACTGTTTCTCATTGATTATTATTCCATGAAAAAGCCACTCAAGGTTTTGCATTAATTTCTGTCAAAACAAAAAGGCACATGTAGGAAAGTTGATTTTTTTCACCCTTTTGCATGCAATATGAAAGAAGCTAAAAAAAAAAAAGTGTTAACTTTTCTCCTCAAAAGAATAAAAACTTTCCTATCCATCTCTTTCTCTTGTGCAATCATGCATTTCATTAAAAATTCTGTAATTGCTAATGACTTCGCTCACCCAGGGGATGCCCCTTTTAAAAAGTTTGAAAAGCACAGCTTTATATTCAATAAGCTGTATAGAAAAACCAAAATTAATATAACTGCCTGTTCAATAATTATTTGGCACATCTGCCTCTAAAGGAATCAAGCTGAAGTGATGTTAAGCTGAGAGATTTTATACAAGAACAAGAAAGAGGTAAAGAAAAAAACCCATGGAAATAAGTGAAGATTTCAAAAGAAGTTCAATTGTCAAATTAATTCATTACGTGCTAACAAAAATATTACATTTTACAGGCCACAAAACTGCTTAGTGCTACAGGCTTCATAGCATTTAGTATTTTGAATACCTGATTTACTGGGAATCTGTCACCAAGACACACTGGTTTCTGAATTATATGTATTCCATCAGGGAAGCAGAGAGCAGGGTAGCAAAACCAGTAATAAAAGTGGTACTTTTTTAAGTCCTAGGGAAAAGAAATATGTAAAATTAGATAATAAACATATAAATCAAATTAAATTATAGTTTGGAACACTAACAACTGACTGTTGGTGATACTAACCATATTAATCATAGCTCTCTTTACTTCACAAGGCACAGTGTCATTATTTTAGAAAACAATAAAAAAATACTAGAGCAGTTCCCTTCCCAGTAAATGTTTTTACTGAAGATTTACACAAAGTGTTTATGATACCACAAGTTCTGTTAGTGGGAGAATTATTTATTAAACAGGCAATTTGTTAAACATCAAACTGATGCTTTACTTTTACTAACATCTATAAGGTCTTCAGCTAATCTTCTGTATGTACAGAAAATAATGAGATGGCACCAGCATTTTACTAATACATCTCAAATTAGTTTGTATCCATCCATGAGAGTGGCTTATTAGGTTTTTAAAAAGTTATTTCGGAATTTTCAAGATGTCTGAGAATTATCCTCATAACATCAAGATACTAATACAGTATTTCTCCTAAAAAGGAATTACTTCATTTCCACCACAAGCTCTAAATAAGAGACACGTTGGTACTCACTGCGAATGTCAGGAGCAGGAACCTGTTCAGGAGCATAGGGTTTTCAAGAGCAGCTCCAGATTTTATTGACTCCCATATCTGTCATTGATTGTGGGGACAAGAAGGAAGGGAAAGGGCAGAGAAATAAAGTATCAAGGTAGCATGAGAATAGCTGCAGAAATCTTTAATTCTTCCAGCTCCCTTAAAAAATTAACACTCCCAGTAACCCCCTGTAATCTTTTCCTAACTGATCTCATCCATGCTATTATCTGTGCTAAAAGGATTCTAAAGGTAGGATGTGCATTCTCTAACACAAAAAAAATATGGAAGCTGGGGAACAAAAGCAGCATTAAGTCATGGATCAGGTATGGACCAGCAAATGAAACTGAACAAACCTCATTGGCACCAGTCTTTCCTGTATATGAATTATTAACACGATACAGAACTTAGTGGGATATTAATACAGCCCTTTATTGCACTCTTATCTGTTTCATTTGTGGGATCTGGAGATACTAGGTATGTCTATCAGCCACTGGGAAAATTGACCAAAAAAACTGAGAGATGCAAGAAAGCAGCACACTGCATATTGGTGAGAAACAAAGCTCATATATAAATAAACATAAATAAAACATTCTGACATTCCCAGTTTCCCTAAAGATAAATATTGCATCATACCTATCCCTGGCAGGGAAACACTAGGCCATAGGAACACAAAACATTCATAGCTTTGAGTGAAGATATGCATGAAAACTGTTCTACTCAGAGCCAGCAGGCAGACAATCTAACTAAAAGAATCAAAGACTGGTCCAAGTGAAGTGTCTCAAAAAGAAAAAGGTGCTTTATCTGATTTTCACTTCTCCCCAAGTCATGACATTTAATTTAGTCACAGTGCAAGCAGACTGACCCCTTCCTGTGACAGCCACTTTTTCTTGCTTTATGTCAGTCTCCTGGCTGTTCTGGAGCTTCCCCATCATTTTGTTGCACAGATGTTCTGCAATAATCTAACATTTAAACCAGGCATTTGCTGGTTTCTGAGTTAAAGATGTCTACTGAGCTCAAGTCACTGGCAGCTCCAGTAGCACTGTTAAGTATAAAATGTGGCCTAGTACAACACTGGATGAAGTCCTCCAAGTATAATTAGCTACTTCCTAGTGTCTCACAGAGAACAGTAAAAAGCAAAGATGAAACCTGCCAGTGTTTTGAGGCATTTGGACAATCCCCTTAATAATACACTTTAACCTTCACTCAGGCCTCAGTGCTAAGGCAGTTGGACTAGATAATAACTGTAGGTCCCTCCCAACTGAAATAGTCTATTCTTTCCAGAATAAGTTAAATCCTGAGGCTGTATGTGTATGGACAGTATCTGAAGTATTTGGGGTAGATACTACACAGCATTTCACTGGCTGTTTCAAAACCCTTCCTCTCTACCAGTTGATTTGATTCTAATCTTACGTCATTCGCTTCTTTTTCCAGAAGTGATTTCTTATCACAGGACTTGAAAGTCTCAAAAGTGTTGGTGTTATACAATGTTCCAAAAGCAGGGCAGCAACGTGCTGGTATTGAAGAGTTCCTGAATAAAAGAAAGAAACTTCTGGGAATTGGATACTAACACCTTTAACGTCATCAGCAGTAGCTATCCTACGGTGTCAGGCTGCCCTGAAATTGTCAAATGAAGAAGAACAGTAATAAAAGGTAGTAACAGTTCTAACACAAACGCGTTTATTATCGTAATGCTTTATTGAGCATGGACTGATGTAAGACCCTGTGAAACTACACATCTTGTACCATGACTTCAAAAACGTGTCAGGCATCTGTGTTGTGTTAGCACAGTGGCATTACATCCTAGATTGAAGATTTAAAAATTCTATTAAAATATAAACTATCCATGAGAAATGTGATTTTCACTAAGAAAAAAATTGAGACTGAATTTTAGATGTTGATGTTTCATTCACATAAAGAGTTACTCAGTTAAAATTTCATGTTTAAGACATCCCAAAGGGAACCTAACCAGACAAAAGGAGTAGCTTACATAGTTTCTAACATAATCAGTGGGAGAAGCTGCAGTTTGTAAGCAAAAGTATCTGTTTTCCACATTTTTAAATGTAAATTAGGTTAAAAACTACTGCAGTTCCTAATTTTTTTCATTAACTCCTTTAAAGTGGTTCTCTCTAATCGATACCTAGTTCTCTCTTAATCAGTATTTTAGCCCATTGTTGTACAAGATGTGAGCTGAAAGGGAGAGGATGGACCATTCCCCACAATGTGTTTCTGACCACTGCTAAAACTCAAACCCAGCAAATGTTCATGTTACATAATAAATACACGACGTAGCTTTCAAAAATGTTGTGAGCTAAAAGAGAACACTCTCCATGATCATCTTAACTGACTACCTGAAGTACAGAAACAGATGCACAAAAAGGTACTGCAGTAGAAGGAAAAGCAAAGCACTGTATAAATGGAATTTTCATAATTTTATTTTTGTTATAACATTTGAGAGATCAAGTACCTTGGTATCAACCATTTTTTTCTGAATTTGCTGTTTCCAATGTCACAGTTCTCTTCCATGTTCATTTTGCTGCATGTTTTCAGTATCATATCTCAAATTTCTTACGTAAGGACTAACAGAATAACAAATCTTATGAAATTACCTCAGACTGCACAAAGCCTCACTAGGCTCCTAACATTCTCACCAAGCAAGGCAGAGAAAGTCACTTCCGTCACTTACAATCTTGCGATACACTGACTTAAAACAAACAAGACGCTAACTACAAGGACATCTGTTCCCATGTTAGTTATACTAACTTAGGCATTTGCTGAAATGAAAACCACGTGGAAAAAGTATTTCCCCTCTCATCTCATTTTTGCTGGGTACACTGAGCAGCTTTGGTTTACCCTTCACTTTGGGGGTAAAGGTACAAAATTACAGTCATAAAGGCTAAATATTTTGGAAGACTATTTTGAGATCCTAATTCTGAATCCTCAGTAAAAAAAGAGCTATGGAAAAATCTGACCAGAAATCAGATGACTGAAATATCTTCCCTTACAAAGAAGAGTTGAAGAAGTGAGGGAAAAATAAAAAAAAATATTTCATTTAAAAAAAAGCCACAAACAGCAAGAGAATTTGAGACTTACCAGTATATATACTGTTTTAGACACAGGGAGCTAATATTTGTGAGTCAAAGCAGTCTCCCCACTGTTACGAAGTTCATGAAAATGTGTGTTTAATGTCATGTGGGATTTGCCAAGTAATATTATCTATCAAAGAGCTACTGTTATGCAAGGGAAGTGTCTTCACGTACAGATCAAGGTAACCCACAGTACATACTTACATGTCAAAGGCACTAAACTCCAATGTCAAGCGAGCTGGCAAACCCAAAGGATCACCTGGACAAAAAGCAGCAACATGCCTCTTTTAAACTGCAATACATTGATTAATTTTCCTCTTTTTGTTAATGTAAGTTATAAATTACCTACAAATATACCAGAATCACAGCTCACCCAGCAGTGTTTTCTAATGTTTCTGCAGATAACCTAAAATATGTTACACAAATACTTAAGAGGAATGACAGGAGAAACCCAAACTGCTAAGCAAGATGCTCAGTGTCTACCTACCATTGTAGTAGTATCCCTTGATAACTTTTGGGGTTTCATCCAGTCGGTACTCATTGAGCTTCTTCTGCGTTAGTTCATGCCAGAATCCTGCATCCAAGGCACTACTGAAGGGAGCAAACTGCAGCTTTGAGATTCCAGGATCTACCAAATGGTGCACCTCATTACTGGCAGTTGCCATGATTGCAGTTAGGATTGCTGTTAAACAGAATTCTGCAAAAGCAGACAAACCTGATAAGTATATGCTCAACTGACCCTATTACTCAAGTATTCAAATCTTTTTATTACGTTTTGTTGGGTTACACTGTAGAAAGCCTTACTCCTCTGAAAGTCTATGTAATGCCAATTTTTAAAATCACTGATCATAAGTCTTTCAGTCCAAGCAAAGTCCTGATTTTTTGTACATAAAATTATGGGAGGCAAGTGCATGTTCTATTTGGCCAAGAGGCCTAGAAGTATCCTATTACTTAGGGTATTATATCTGAACTATGTACGTCTCAGTTATATCTTGTATTGTGCTGCCACAGATCAAGATAACAAAAGGTTAAAACCTGTATCTGCATTCCTTCTGTTATCTAGATACCTGTCTAAAAGCCTATTAGTACCATTTAAGTTCTGATGGCATTTAAAATGTAAGCTGTTTCATTTCTTCAGTCTCAGCCTGTGGTGAGAGTTGCACACTCATAAAGCATTTACAAATTAACAGGTAAAGCTAGCAAAGGGAAACTAAAACCAACAAACATCTTGCAGGCAGTGAAGGGCAAAGCTGGAAACACAACACACAATTTCTTTAGTAGTTGCACTAGCCATTAGAAAGTCAACATGATGTACAAGTCTAGATTATTTTCTTACAGCTCTTCCCTCCCAAAGGTCATTGTGTATGGGAAGAACCTTTTTTTTTTAATACCCAAGTCACTACTCTATATTAGCTGAACAATATTCCTATAAGCACACACTCTTTGCATTCACAACACCAAGAAACTTCAGACACTACCCCAGCACAAGGAATAAACCATCTAAACTTGGCTATCATAAGCCCCTACTCCAACTAGGCATAACAGTCCCCTTGCTCACGTTAGCAGCAGCATCCACTTCACTGTGAAGGGGTTCAGCTCAATCTGCTTATTTTCTCAAAAACTCATCAAGTAAAAATGTTGCCCTCAAGAATCTCCTTTACTCGCTGTCAGCATTCCTCTTCATGTCTATACCTACACACATTAAGATGCAAGTTTCAGTACATGAAACACAGTATTCAAAGATACTTCTGGGGGAGGGAAAGTCCTCATGTTAAGCATTCCATTCTGCCTTTGACTATCTAGCTAAGCATAAATGTTGCAGAACAAGGATTTGTTACATATTAAAAATAAGATTTTAAAATAAGAGTTTTAAAACTCCTCACAAAGACATGACCATATGCTTTTTACCACAACACATCCATCTACCAAGCTAGTAACTGCTGCTTTTCAAGTCCAGAGACAAAAAGCTGTTGATTTAGGTTTTTTTAACAATGGTTATCAAATCAGGCATTTGAACATAAATTATTCCTTCAATTAACTAATTTTTAAAGACAAAGTATCTTGTAGTTATGTTGTTTGCACAACATAATCCCATGTGATTGCCTTTTGTTACTGGTCCCTCCCAATACCTGTAACGTTAACACATGGATCAATGGAAGGATTTTACACAGAAAAGTCAAAATAAGGTTCCCAGCACAGCTGTTGTCAGACACTAAACACATGCACTGCAGTTTTGCTGTCCTGTAGCTTCCAAGTTTATTGTCCTGTAAAGGCACTTGTGCAACAGAAACAGCTCACGTGGTTCTTTCCTGTTTTTTTGGAGAAGGGGGAACAAAAAGTGGTTTTAATTTCTTAATAACTGTCAAAGAGACAGCTCTTACCTGGAGTAATTTCTCAATTGTGTCAAAGCTTATTTGGGAAAATCAGGTGTGCCTTTCCTGACAAGACACTTCCTTACACAGTAAGGATCACTTCAGTGTGATCCAACTATTCCTTCTACATTCAGCTTATACACTTATGCCCTTGCAGTGTAAATGCTCTTCTCCCTTGCTGGTAAGTTGTGGACTGTGTTTTTCTAGATATAGGTTTGAGGTTTCCTACATTTTTCATGGTGAAATCTCAGTGCTTCAGCTCCATCGTGGTGTCCTTAACTGGCACACTGCAAACAGGCCATTTTGTCCCCCTTCACAACCCGTAGCTTGTTTGGCACTTTCTTTTTTTCCCCTTAAGCTTTAACAGCAGCTGGAAACGTGTGGCGAGGTGACTTTTCACAGCTCCCTTGAGGGAAAACTTCTCTTTTTTTCATCCCCACGAACACAAGCC
>NW_009952486.1:414178-414589 GCF_000747805.2 Chaetura pelagica | reverse complement strand
GTTGGGGGGGGCGGCGGCTGCTGCGCTAGCCTGCGCGGGGATGCTCTGGTTTGAGCGTGAGCCTGGTGTTCTGGTTTAAATAAAAACTGCTTCAGGGACTCGATGTGAGCGATGCACCCTCACGGCTGTGAGGGAAAATGTTTCAGGGACTCAATTCACTTCAGGGACTTCAGAGAAACATGATGAAATTCAACAAGGGGAAGTGTAGAGTTTTGCGTTTGGGGAAGAACAACCCCATGGACCAGTACAGGCTGGGGGCTGACCTGCTGGAGAGCAAGGCAGGAGAAAGGGACCTGGGGGTCCTGGTGGGCAGGAGGATGACCATGAGCCAGCAATGTGCCCTTGTGGCCAAGAAGGCCAATGGATCCTGGGGTGCATTAGAAAGGGTGTGGTTAGTAGGTCAAGGGAGGT